>NC_086452.1:346698244-346998661 GCF_028390025.1 Pseudophryne corroboree | reverse complement strand
ATATATTGATTTCATCTCATTATCAATCATCCAGTCTATATTAGCAGCAGACACAGTACGTTAGTCCACGGCTGTAGCTACCTCTGTGTCGGCACTCGGCAGTCCATCCATAATTGTATACCACCTACCCGTGGTTTTTTTTTTTTCTTTCTTCTTTGTACATACTACTATAGAGTATAGTAGCTTACTGTAGCAGTCTGCGGTGCTGCTGAGCTGACAGTGTCCAGCAGGTCCGTCATCAGTCATCCTTACCTAATAAATATATTATCTACCTGTCCGGCTGCAGTACTAGTGATATTATATATACATACATATATATATTGATTTCATCTCATTATCAATCATCCAGTCTATATTAGCAGCAGACACAGTACGTTAGTCCACGGCTGTAGCTACCTCTGTGTCGGCACTCAGCAGTCCATCCATAATTGTATACCACCTACCCGTGGTTTTTTTTTTTCTTTCTTCTTTGTACATACTACTATAGAGTATAGTAGCTTACTGTAGCAGTCTGCGGTGCTGCTGAGCTGACAGTGTCCAGCAGGTCCGTCATCAGTCATCATTACCTAATAAATATATTATCTACCTGTCCGGCTGCAGTACTAGTGATATTATATATACATACATATATATATTGATTTCATCTCATTATCAATCATCCAGTCTATATTAGCAGCAGACACAGTACGTTAGTCCACGGCTGTAGCTACCTCTGTGTCGGCACTCGGCAGTCCATCCATAATTGTATACCACCTACCCGTGGTTTTTTTTTTTCTTTCTTCTTTGAACATACTACTATAGAGTATAGTAGCTTACTGTAGCAGTCTGCGGTGCTGCTGAGCTGACAGTGTCCAGCAGGTCCGTCATCAGTCATCATTCCCTAATAAATATATTATCTACCTGTCCGGCTGCAGTACTAGTGATATTATATATACATACATATATATATTGATTTCATCTCATTATCAATCATCCAGTCTATATTAGCAGCAGACACAGTACGTTAGTCCACGGCTGTAGCTACCTCTGTGTCGGCACTCCATCCATAATTGTATACCACCTACCCGTGGTTTTTTTTTTTCTTTCTTCTTTGTACATACTACTATAGAGTATAGTAGCTTACTGTAGCAGTCTGCGGTGCTGCTGAGCTGACAGTGTCCAGCAGGTCCGTCATCAGTCATCATTACCTAATAAATATATTATCTACCTGTCCGGCTGCAGTACTAGTGATATTATATATACATACATATATATATATTGATTTCATCTCATTATCAATCATCCAGTCTATATTAGCAGCAGACACAGTACGTTAGTCCACGGCTGTAGCTACCTCTGTGTCGGCACTCAGCAGTCCATCCATAATTGTATACTACCTACCCGTGTTTTTTTTTTTTTTTTTCTTCTTTGTACATACTACTATAGTATAGTAGCTTACTGTAGCAGTCTGCGGTGCTGCTGAGCTGACAGTGTCCAGCAGGTCCGTCATCAGTCATCATTACCTAATAAATATATTATCTACCTGTCCGGCTGCAGTACTAGTGATATTATATATACATACATATATATATTGATTTCATCTCATTATCAATCATCCAGTCTATATTAGCAGCAGACACAGTACGTTAGTCCACGGCTGTAGCTACCTCTGTGTCGGCACTCAGCAGTCCATCCATAATTGTATACCACCTACCCGTGGTTTTTTTTTCTTTCTTCTTTGTACATACTACTATAGTATAGTAGCTTACTGTAGCAGTCTGCGGTGCTGCTGAGCTGACAGTGTCCAGCAGGTCCGTCATCAGTCATCATTACCTAATAAATATATTATCTACCTGTCCGGCTGCAGTACTAGTGATATTATATATACATACATATATATATTGATTTCATCTCATTATCAATCATCCAGTCTATATTAGCAGCAGACACAGTACGTTAGTCCACGGCTGTAGCTACCTCTGTGTCGGCACTCAGCAGTCCATCCATAATTGTATACCACCTACCCGTGGTTTTTTTTTTTCTTTCTTCTTTGCACATACTACTATAGTATAGTAGCTTACTGTAGCAGTCTGCGGTGCTGCTGAGCTGACAGTGTCCAGCAGGTCCGTCATCAGTCATCATTACCTAATAAATATATTATCTACCTGTCCGGCTGCAGTACTAGTGATATTATATATACATACATATATATATTGATTTCATCTCATTATCAATCATCCAGTCTATATTAGCAGCAGACACAGTACGTTAGTCCACGGCTGTAGCTACCTCTGTGTCGGCACTCAGCAGTCCATCCATAATTGTATACCACCTACCCGTGGTTTTTTCTTTTTCTTTCTTCTTTGTACATACTACTATAGTATAGTAGCTTACTGTAGCAGTCTGCGGTGCTGCTGAGCTGACAGTGTCCAGCAGGTCCGTCATCAGTCATCATTACCTAATAAATATATTATCTACCTGTCCGGCTGCAGTACTAGTGATATTATATATACATACATATATATATTGATTTCATCTCATTATCAATCATCCAGTCTATATTAGCAGCAGACACAGTACGTTAGTCCACGGCAGTAGCTACCTCTGTGTCGGCACTCGGCAGTCCATCCATAAGTATACTAGTATCCATCCATCTCCATTGTTTACCTGAGGTGCCTTTTAGTTGTGCCTATTAAAATATGGAGAACAAAAATGTTGAGGTTCCAAAATTAGGGAAAGATCAAGATCCACTTCCACCTCGTGCTGAAGCTGCTGCCACTAGTCATGGCCGAGACGATGAAATGCCAGCAACGTCGTCTGCCAAGGCCGATGCCCAATGTCATAGTACAGAGCATGTCATATCCAAAACACCAAATATCAGTAAAAAAAGGACTCCAAAACCTAAAATAAAATCGTCGGAGGAGAAGCGTAAACTTGCCAATATGCCATTTACCACACGGAGTGGCAAGGAACGGCTGAGGCCCTGGCCTATGTTCATGGCTAGTGGTTCAGCTTCACATGAGGATGGAAGCACTCAGCCTCTCGCTAGAAAACTGAAAAGACTCAAGCTGGCAAAAGCACCGCAAAGAACTGTGCGTTCTTCGAAATCCCAAATCCACAAGGAGAGTCCAATTGTGTCGGTTGCGATGCCTGACCTTCCCAACACTGGACGTGAAGAGCATGCGCCTTCCACCATTTGCACGCCCCCTGCAAGTGCTGGAAGGAGCACCCGCAGTCCAGTTCCTGATAGTCAGATTGAAGATGTCAGTGTTGAAGTACACCAGGATGAGGAGGATATGGGTGTTGCTGGCGCTGGGGAGGAAATTGACCAGGAGGATTCTGATGGTGAGGTGGTTTGTTTAAGTCAGGCACCCGGGGAGACACCTGTTGTCCGTGGGAGGAATATGGCCACTGACATGCCTGGTGAAAATACCAAAAAAATCAGCTCTTCGGTGTGGAAGTATTTCAACAGAAATGCGGACAACAGGTGTCAAGCCGTGTGTTGCCTTTGTCAAGCTGTAATAAGTAGGGGTAAGGACGTTAACCACCTCGGAACATCCTCCCTTATACGTCACCTGCAGCGCATTCATAATAAGTCAGTGACAAGTTCAAAAACTTTGGGTGACAGCGGAAGCAGTCCACTGACCAGTAAATCCCTTCCTCTTGTAACCAAGCTCACGCAAACCACCCCACCAACTCCCTCAGTGTCAATTTCCTCCTTCCCCAGGAATGCCAATAGTCCTGCAGGCCATGTCACTGGCAATTCTGACGATTCCTCTCCTGCCTGGGATTCCTCCGATGCATCCTTGCGTGTAACGCCTACTGCTGCTGGCGCTGCTGTTGTTGCTGCTGGGAGTCGATGGTCATCCCAGAGGGGAAGTCGTAAGACCACTTTTACTACTTCCACCAAGCAATTGACTGTCCAACAGTCCTTTGCGAGGTAGATGAAATATCACAGCAGTCATCCTACTGCAAAGCGGATAACTGAGGCCTTGGCATCCTGGCTGGTGAGAAACGTGGTTCCGGTATCCATCATTACTGCAGAGCCAACTAGAGACTTGTTGGAGGTACTGTGTCCCCGGTACCAAATACCATCTAGGTTCCATTTCTCTAGGCAGGCGATACCGAAAATGTACACAGACCTCAGAAAAAGAGTCACCAGTGTCCTAAAAAATGCAGCTGTACCCAATGTCCACTTAACCACGGACATGTGGACAAGTGGAGCAGGGCAGGGTCAGGACTATATGACTGTGACAGCCCACTGGGTAGATGTATGGACTCCCGCCGCAAGAACAGCAGCGGCGGCACCAGTAGCAGCATCTCGCAAACGCCAACTCTTTCCTAGGCAGGCTACGCTTTGTATCACCGGTTTCCAGAATACGCACACAGCTGAAAACCTCTTACGGCAACTGAGGAAGATCATCGCGGAATGGCTTACCCCAATTGGACTCTCCTGTGGATTTGTGGCATCGGACAACGCCAGCAATATTGTGTGTGCATTAAATATGGGCAAATTCCAGCACGTCCCATGTTTTGCACATACCTTGAATTTGGTGGTGCAGAATTATTTAAAAAACGACAGGGGCGTGCAAGAGATGCTGTCGTGGCCAGAAGAATTGCGGGACACTTTCGGCGTACAGGCACCACGTACAGAAGACTGGAGCACCACCAAAAACTACTGAACCTGCCCTGCCATCATCTGAAGCAAGAAGTGGTAACGAGGTGGAATTCAACCCTCTATATGCTTCAGAGGTTGGAGGAGCAGCAAAAGGCCATTCAAGCCTATACAATTGAGCACGATATAGGAGGTGGAATGCACCTGTCTCAAGCGCAGTGGAGAATGATTTCAACGTTGTGCAAGGTTCTGATGCCCTTTGAACTTGCCACACGTGAAGTCAGTTCAGACACTGCCAGCCTGAGTCAGGTCATTCCCCTCATCAGGCTTTTGCAGAAGAAGCTGGAGACATTGAAGGAGGAGCTAACACGGAGCGATTCCGCTAGGCATGTGGGACTTGTGGATGGAGCCCTTAATTCGCTTAACAAGGATTCACGGGTGGTCAATCTGTTGAAATCAGAGCACTACATTTTGGCCACCGTGCTCGATCCTAGATTTAAAGCCTACCTTGGATCTCTCTTTCCGGCAGACACAAGTCTGCTGGGGTTGAAAGACCTGCTGGTGAGAAAATTGTCAAGTCAAGCGGAACGCGACCTGTCAACATCTCCTCCTTCACATTCTCCCGCAACTGGGGGTGCGAGGAAAAGGCTCAGAATTCCGAGCCCACCCGCTGGCGGTGATGCAGGGCAGTCTGGAGCGACTGCTGATGCTGACATCTGGTCCGGACTGAAGGACCTGACAACGATTACGGACATGTCGTCTACTGTCACTGCATATGATTCTCTCAACATTGAAAGAATGGTGGAGGATTATATGAGTGACCGCATCCAAGTAGGCACGTCACACAGTCCGTACTTATACTGGCAGGAAAAAGAGGCAATTTGGAGGCCCTTGCACAAACTGGCTTTATTCTACCTAAGTTGCCCTCCCACAAGTGTGTACTCCGAAAGAGTGTTTAGTGCCGCCGCTCACCTTGTCAGCAATCGGCGTACGAGGTTACATCCAGAAAATGTGGAGAAGATGATGTTCATTAAAATGAATTATAATCAATTCCTCCGCGGAGACATTGACCAGCAGCAATTGCCTCCACAAAGTACACAGGGAGCTGAGATGGTGGATTCCAGTGGGGACGAATTGATAATCTGTGAAGAGGGGGATGTACACGGTGATATATCGGAGGATGATGATGAGGTGGACATCTTGCCTCTGTAGAGCCAGTTTGTGCAAGGAGAGATTAATTGCTTCTTTTTTGGTGGGGGTCCAAACCAACCCGTCATATAGGTCACAGTCGTGTGGCAGACCCTGTCACTGAAATGATGGGTTGGTTAAAGTGTGCATGTCCTGTTTATACAACATAAGGGTGGGTGGGAGGGCCCAAGGACAATTCCATCTTGCACCTCTTTTTTCTTTAATTTTTCTTTGCGTCATGTGCTGTTTGGGGAGTGTTTTTTGGAAGGGCCATCCTGCGTGACACTGCAGTGCCACTCCTAGATGGGCCCGGTGTTTGTGTCGGCCACTAGGGTCGCTTATCTTACTCACACAGCTACCTCATTGCGCCTCTTTTTTTCTTTGCGTCATGTGCTGTTTGGGGAGGGTTTTTTGGAAGGGACATCCTGCGTGACACTGCAGTGCCACTCCTAGATGGGCCCGGTGTTTGTGTCGGCCACTAGGGTCGCTTATCTTACTCACACAGCTACCTCATTGCGCCTCTTTTTTTCTTTGCGTCATGTGCTGTTTGGGGAGGGTTTTTTGGAAGGGACATCCTGCGTGACACTGCAGTGCCACTCCTAGATGGGCCCGGTGTTTGTGTCGGCCACTAGGGTCGCTTATCTTACTCACACAGCTACCTCATTGCGCCTCTTTTTTTCTTTGCGTCATGTGCTGTTTGGGGAGTGTTTTTTGGAAGGGCCATCCTGCGTGACACTGCAGTGCCACTCCTAGATGGGCCCGGTGTTTGTGTCGGCCACTAGGGTCGCTTATCTTACTCACACAGCTACCTCATTGCGCCTCTTTTTTTCTTTGCGTCATGTGCTGTTTGGGGAGGGTTTTTTGGAAGGGACATCCTGCGTGACACTGCAGTGCCACTCCTAGATGGGCCCGGTGTTTGTGTCGGCCACTAGGGTCGCTTATCTTACTCACACAGCTACCTCATTGCGCCTATTTTTTTCTTTGCATCATGTGCTGTTTGGGGAGGGTTTTTTGGAAGGGACATCCTGCGTGACACTGCAGTGCCACTCCTAGATGGGCCCGGTGTTTGTGTCGGCCACTAGGGTCGCTTATCTTACTCACACAGCTACCTCATTGCGCCTCTTTTTTTTTTCTTTGCGCCATGTGCTGTTTGGGGAGGGTTTTTTGGAAGGGACATCCTGCGTGACACTGCAGTGCCACTCCTAGATGGGCCCGGTGTTTGTGTCGGCCACTAGGGTCGCTTATCTTACTCACACAGCTACCTCATTGCGCCTCTTTTTTTCTTTGCGTCATGTGCTGTTTGGGGAGGATTTTTTGGAAGGGACATCCTGCGTGACACTGCAGTGCCACTCCTAGATGGGCCCGGTGTTTGTGTCGGCCACTAGGGTCGCTTATCTTACTCACACAGCTACCTCATTGCGCCTCTTTTTTTCTTTGCGTCATGTGCTGTTTGGGGAGGGTTTTTTGGAAGGGACTTCCTGCGTGACACTGCAGTGCCACTCCTAGATGGGCCCGGTGTTTGCGTCGGCCACTAGGGTCGCTTATCTTACTCACACAGCTACCTCATTGCGCCTCTTTTTTGCTTTGCGTCATGTGCTGTTTGGGGAGGTTTTTTTGGAAGGGACATCCTGCGTGACACTGCAGTGCCACTCCTAGATGGGCCAGGTGTTTGTGTCGGCCACTAGGGTCGCTTAGCTTAGTCATCCAGCGACCTCGGTGCAAATTTTAGGACTAAAAATAATATTGTGAGGTGTGAGGTATTCAGAATAGACTGAAAATGAGTGGAAATGATGGTTTTTGAGGTTAATAATACTTTGGGATCAAAATGACCCCCAAATTCTATGATTTAAGCTGTTTTTTAGGTTTTTTGGAAAAAAACACCCGAATCCAAAACACACCCGAATCCGACAAAAAAAATTCGGTTAGGTTTTGCCAAAACGCGGTCGAACCCAAAACACGGCCGCGGAACCGAACCCAAAACCAAAACACAAAACCCGAAAAATTTCCGGCGCTCATCTCTAATATATATATATATATATATATATATACAATGTCCTTGTGATTCGGCTCTCCTTTAGGTGTGATTGCTGCACCGGGTGCCTCCGTAATAGGTAAATCATATATACAGCAGCCGCAGCACTCCTGGTGTCTGACTTAAAAGAAAACTCTTGTACAGGCAGGTGTAAAGTGACAACGTTTCAATTACTTTTATTTAGTCATTTTCCTCAGGTCTGAGGAAAATGACTAAATAAAAGTCATTGAAACGTTGTCACTTTACACCTGCCTGTACAAGAGTATTCTTTTAAGTCAGACACCAGGAGTGCCGCGGCTGCTGTATATATATATATATATATATATATATATAAATGTAGTTCAGGTGTGAATTATGCAGAAGCAAAGCCACACAGCACGGCTCTGTAGCATGTAGTGATGAGCAATTTATACCATCATGCTGTCCGGTGCTGACAGGAGAGGAGGGCCCCCCTGCCTTAAGTGCTCTGGGCCCCCCTAAGGCTTAATCCAGCCCTGGTCATAATAGCGTGACTCGACCGTGTATATTTTACATTGCCCTGTGCTAGACAGGGCTGCCAACTACCACCCACACACTGCCCTATAGGTGAACACACACACACACACACACACACACACACACACACACACTGCTCCATAGCCCCTCCACACACACACACACACACACACACACACACACACACTACCCCATAGCCCCCCCGCACACACACACACTGCCCCATAGCCCCCCCACACACACACACACACAGACACTGCCTCACAGACACATACACACACCCCCTCGCAGCTACCGCCCCCACAGTTTCCCATTCTGGGCACTGCATTGCAGCAGTCCATGCATTGTAAGGGAGCCTGGGAGGCAACAGTGTTGATTGGGAACACTGGCAGACAACTATGGATGGAAAGACAATATCCTCGGCGGCAGTACTTTGAATTCAGTGCCGGCCGATAGCCAATTACAGCTCGCTGATCGGCAGCCAATCTGGAGCTGAAGCCCCGCCCGTCCCCCCTTGATGGCGGCTCTGATGCCAGGCACTATGATACTGACTATAGTGCAATAATAACAATGAGCCAGAATAAATGTAATTCATTTTTATTCTTTATGATTAATTCTATCAATTCCTCCCTAAGAAGTGGATGCCTGTTGTAAAGTTATAATTGTAGAAAGTCATTTAGTTTTCCTTCACAACTTGTAGAGAAGCTGAACAATAAAATATGGAATAATTCTATAATTAACCTGGGGCTTCTCATTTTCTCAAGTGGCAGTCATACCTTGAGTCATTCTGTGGCCAAACAATGCAAAGCAAATTCACAATTTGAACTTAAATTATGAATACTGGCTGTTATTAGCGTACACCTACACACTATAATAACTATGCCAGTGTCAATATGCATTTTTGTCTATAGCAAATGTGTTGAAAAATTGAACAGAGTAATGATATATAAATTTACAATACAGGAAAATTGAAATTATTTTGTATAGAGCCATTTCAAATGGCATGGTAATGAAACCTGCATACAGCAGGGTAACATTTAAGCTTATTATCCACCTCTCTTGAAATGACTAATAACATCCATCGTTATTATGGGGACTATATTCTAAACAAGCCTTTTGTTTTCTGGTGAAACTCGGGGGTATGCAGTACCGGCACCTTTCTTTTGTTTTATATAGAATTTTATTTCTTAGAACTAGTTTCAGAAACAAAGGAATCAGAAATGAATTAAATACACATCTGAGAACTTGTGGAAGCTTCCGTAAAACTTATATCAATGTGTAATTTAGGTGAGCACTGCCACCGGATATTGGGGCAGATGTATTAACCTGGAGAAGGAATAAGGAAGTGATAAACCAGTGATATGTGCAAGGTGATAAACACACCAGCCAATCAGGTCCAATATGTAAATTAACACTTAGGAGCTGATTGGCTGGTGTGTTTATCATCTTGCACATATACAGATGTGTCCACTTACATCTTTGCTAATTTGCTAAATTTGGCAAAACATGGCTAAGGTGTTTTGCATGAGTAACGAGTGGATGGATTTTTAAATTTATGTTTGCCATAATAGAATATGTATAAAGTAACATATTAAAGAAGCAAGTTAAGAAAAATCACAAGGCATGGCTAAATCTCTTAGTCTATAGTATGTTAAACCAAGCCATACATGGCCGGATATAGCAAAGATGTATGTGGACACATCTGTAACTGGTTTATCACTTCCTTATGCCTTCTCCAAGTTATTGTTAATACATCTGCCCCATTGGAGTACTGGTAACTGTTTCATAGAATAAAAGCACTGGTTCAAAATACACTGTCTATCATTCAGCTGTAAGTTCTCTTTGGTTCTCCGGAATGCAAATATGTATATTAGGAGATTGCTGACTAACCTGTGTGCTGCTTGGTTGAGGTCACCTGATACAAACACGTGTAGGTGCCCAGTTTATGAAAAGGAATAACGAGATTTATGGTAAGAACTTACCTTTGTTAAATCTCTTTCTGCAAGGTACACTGGGCTCCACAAGGATAGACACTGGGTTGTAGAGTAGGATCTTGATCCGAGGCACCAACAGGCACAAAAGCTTTGACTGATCCCAAGATGCATAGCGCCGCCTCCTCTATAACCCCGCCTCCCCGCACAGGAGCTCAGTTTTCAGTTAACCAGCCCAATGCAGTAGCAGGAAAAGAGACGACATCGGATAGTAGCCACATACATCACACTCTCACAACAGGAGAAGTGTCAGCGGCTAATGCCATACTAACCCAAAGAAGCTAAGTGCGTCAGGGTGGGCACCATGTGGAGCCCAGTGTACCTCGCAGAAAGAGATTTAAACAAAGGTGAGTTCTTACCATAAATCTCGTTTTCTGCTGCGGGGTACACTGGGCTCCACAAGGATAGACACTGGCGATGTCCTAAAGCAGTTCCTTATGGGAGGGGATGCACTGTAGCGGGCACAAGAACCCGGCGTCCAAAGGAAGCATCCTGGGAAGCGGCAGTATCGAAGGCATAGAACCTTATGAACGTGTTCACTGAGGACCACGTAGCCGCCTTGCACAATTGTTCAAGGTTCGCACCACGGCGGGCCCCCCAAGAAGGTCCAACGGACCGAGTAGAATGGGCCGTAATGTGAGCAGGAGCTGACCAGCCCTCACATAAGCGTGTGCAATCACCAGTCTAATCCATCTGGCCAAAGTCTGCTTGTGAGCAGACCAGCCATGTTTGTGAAATCCAAACAGAACAAAAAGAGAATCAGATTTCCTAATAGAAGCAGTTCTCTTCACATAGATACGGAGGGCCCGTACCACATCCAAAGACCGCTCTTTGGGAGACAAATCAGGAGAGACAAGTGCCGTAACCACAATCTCCTGATTAAGGTGGAACGAAGAAACCACCTTAGGTAAATATCCAGGACGAGTCCTAAGAACCGCCCGGTCACGGTGAAATATCAGATATGGGGAACTACAAGACAAGGCACCCAAATCCGAAACTCTTCTAGCTGAGGCAAAAGCCAGAAGAAACACCACCTTAAGGGAAAGCCACTTAAGATCAGCTGAACCAAGAGGTTCAAACGGAGACTCTTGCAACGCCTCCAGAACCACCGACAAGTCCCAAGGAGCCACAGGCGGGGCGTAAGGAGGTTGAATCCGCAAAACACCCTGAATGAACGTATGCACATCAGGTAAGTAAAGATGAGCGCCTGAAATTTTTCGGGTTTTGTGTTTTGGTTTTGGGTTCGGTTCCGCGGCCGTGTTTTGGGTTCGAACGCGTTTTGGCAAAACCTCACCGAATTTTTTTTGTCGGATTCGGGTGTGTTTTGGATTCGGGTGTTTTTTTCAAAAAACACTAAAAAACAGCTTAAATCATAGAATTTGGGGGTCATTTTGATCCCAAAGTATTATTAACCTCAAAAACCATAATTTACACTCATTTTCAGTCTATTCTGAATACCTCACACCTCACAATATTATTTTTAGTCCTAAAATTTGCACCGAGGTCGCTGTGTGAGTAAGATAAGCGACCCTAGTGGCCGACACAAACACCGGGCCCATCTAGGAGTGGCACTGCAGTGTCACGCAGGATGTCCCTTCCAAAAAACCCTCCCCAAACAGCACATGACGCAAAGAAAAAAAGAGGCGCAATGAGGTAGCTGTGTGAGTAAGATTAGCGACCCTAGTGGCCGACACAAACACCGGGCCCATCTAGGAGTGGCACTGCAGTGTCACGCAGGATGGCCCTTCCAAAAAACCCTCCCCAAACAGCACATGACGCAAAGAAAAAAAGAGGCGCAATGAGGTAGCTGTGTGAGTAAGATTAGCGACCCTAGTGGCCGACACAAACACCGGGCCCATCTAGGAGTGGCACTGCAGTGTCACGCAGGATGTCCCTTCCAAAAAACCCTCCCCAAACAGCACATGACGCAAAGAAAAAAAGAGGCGCAATGAGGTAGCTGACTGTGTGAGTAAGATTAGCGACCCTAGTGGCCGACACAAACACCGGGCCCATTTAGGAGTGGCACTGCAGTGTCACGCAGGATGTCCCTTCCAAAAAACCCTCCCCAATCAGCACATGATGCAAAGAAAAAGAAAAGAAAAAAGAGGTGCAAGATAGAATTGTCCTTGGGCCCTCCCACCCACCCTTATGTTGTATAAACAAAACAGGACATGCACACTTTAACCAACCCATCATTTCAGTGACAGGGTCTGCCACACGACTGTGACTGATATGACGGGTTGGTTTGGACCCCCCCCAAAAAAGAAGCAATTAATCTCTCCTTGTACAAACTGGCTCTACAGAGGCAAGATGTCCACCTCATCATCACCCTCCGATATATCACCGTGTACATCCCCCTCCTCACAGATTATCAATTCGTCCCCACTGGAATCCACCATCTCAGCTCCCTGTGTACTTTGTGGAGGCAATTGCTGCTGGTCAATGTCTCCGCGGAGGAATTGATTATAATTAATTTTAATGAACATCATCTTCTCCACATTTTCTGGATGTAACCTCGTACGCCGATTGCTGACAAGGTGAGCGGCGGCACTAAACACTCTTTCGGAGTACACACTTGTGGGAGGGCAACTTAGGTAGAATAAAGCCAGTTTGTGCAAGGGCCTCCAAATTGCCTCTTTTTCCTGCCAGTATAAGTACGGACTGTGTGACGTGCCTACTTGGATGCGGTCACTCATATAATCCTCCACCATTCTATCAATGTTGAGAGAATCATATGCAGTGACAGTAGACGACATGTCCGTAATCGTTGTCAGGTCCTTCAGTCCGGACCAGATGTCAGCATCAGCAGTCGCTCCAGACTGCCCTGCATCACCGCCAGCGGGTGGGCTCGGAATTCTGAGCCTTTTCCTCGCACCCCCAGTTGCGGGAGAATGTGAAGGAGGAGATGTTGACAGGTCGCGCTCCGCTTGACTTGACAATTTTGTCACCAGCAGGTCTTTCAACCCCAGCAGACTTGTGTCTGCCGGAAAGAGAGATCCAAGGTAGGCTTTAAATCTAGGATCGAGCACGGTGGCCAAAATGTAGTGCTCTGATTTCAACAGATTGACCACCGGTGAATCCTTGTTAAGCGAATTAAGGGCTCCATCCACAAGTCCCACATGCCTAGCGGAATCGCTCCGTGTTAGCTCCTCCTTCAATGTCTCCAGCTTCTTCTGCAAAAGCCTGATGAGGGGAATGACCTGACTCTGGCTGGCAGTGTCTGAACTGACTTCACGTGTGGCAAGTTCAAAGGGCATCAGAACCTTGCACAACGTTGAAATCATTCTCCACTGCGCTTGAGACAGGTGCATTCCACCTACTATATCGTGCTCAATTGTATAGGCTTGAATGGCCTTTTGCTGCTCCTCCAACCTCTGAAGCATATAGAGGGTTGAATTCCACCTCGTTACCACTTCTTGCTTCAGATGATGGCAGGGCAGGTTCAGTAGTTTTTGGTGGTGCTCCAGTCTTCTGTACGTGGTGCCTGTACGCCGAAAGTGTCCCGCAATTCTTCTGGCCACCGACAGCATCTCTTGCACGCCCCTGTCATTTTTTAAAAAATTCTGCACCACCAAATTCAAGGTATGTGCAAAACATGGGACGTGCTGGAATTTGCCCATATTTAATGCACACACAATATTGCTGGCGTTGTCCGATGCCACAAATCCACAGGAGAGTCCAATTGGGGTAAGCCATTCCGCGATGATCTTCCTCAGTTGCCGTAAGAGGTTTTCAGCTGTGTGCGTATTCTGGAAAGCGGTGATACAAAGCGTAGCCTGCCTAGGAAAGAGTTGGCGTTTGCGAGATGCTGCTACTGGTGCCGCCGCTGCTGTTCTTGCGGCGGGAGTCCATACATCTACCCAGTGGGCTGTCACAGTCATATAGTCCTGACCCTGCCCTGCTCCACTTGTCCACATGTCCGTGGTTAAGTGGACATTGGGTACAACTGCATTTTTTAGGACACTGGTGAGTCTTTTTCTGAGGTCCGTGTACATTTTCGGTATCGCCTGCCTAGAGAAGTGGAACCTAGATGGTATTTGGTAACGGGGGCACACTGCCTCAATAAATTGTCTAGTTCCCTGTGAACTAACGGCGGATACCGGACGCACGTCTAACACCAACATAGTTGTCAAGGCCTCAGTTATCCGCTTTGCAGCAGGATGACTGCTGTGATATTTCATCTTCCTCGCAAAGGACTGTTGAACAGTCAATTGCTTACTGGAAGTAGTACAAGTGGGCTTACGACTTCCCCTCTGGGATGACCATCGACTCCCAGCAGCAACAACAGCAGCGCCAGCAGCAGTAGGCGTTACACGCAAGGATGCATCGGAGGAATCCCAGGCAGGAGAGGAATCGTCAGAATTGCCAGTGACATGGCCTGCAGGACTATTGGCATTCCTGGGGAAGGAGGAAATTGACACTGAGGGAGTTGGTGGGGTGGTTTGCGTGAGCTTGGTTACAAGAGGAAGGGATTTACTGGTCAGTGGGCTGCTTCCGCTGTCACCCAAAGTTTTTGAACTTGTCACTGACTTATTATGAATGCGCTGCAGGTGACGTATAAGGGAGGATGTTCCGAGGTGGTTAACGTCCTTACCCCTACTTATTACAGCTTGACAAAGGGAACACACGGCTTGACACCTGTTGTCCGCATTTCTGTTGAAATACCTCCACACCGAAGAGCTGATTTTTTTGGTATTTTCACCTGGCATGTCAACGGCCATATTCCTCCCACGGACAACAGGTGTCTCCCCGGGTGCCTGACTTAAACAAACCACCTCACCATCAGAATCCTCCTGGTCAATTTCCTCCCCAGCGCCAGCAACACCCATATCCTCCTCATCCTGGTGTACTTCAACACTGACATCTTCAATCTGACTATCAGGAACTGGACTGCGGGTGCTCCTTCCAGCACTTGCAGGGGGCGTGCAAATGGTGGAAGGCGCATGCTCTTCACGTCCAGTGTTGGGAAGGTCAGGCATCGCAACCGACACAATTGGACTCTCCTTGTGGATTTGGGATTTCGAAGAATGCACAGTTCTTTGCTGTGCTGCTTTTGCCAGCTTGAGTCTTTTCATTTTTCTAGCGAGAGGCTGAGTGCTTCCATCCTCATGTGAAGCTGAACCACTAGCCATGAACATAGGCCAGGGCCTCAGCCGTTCCTTGCCACTCCGTGTCGTAAATGGCATATTGGCAAGTTTACGCTTCTCCTCCGACAATTTTATTTTAGGTTTTGGAGTCCTTTTTTTTCTGATATTTGGTGTTTTGGATTTGACATGCTCTGTACTATGACATTGGGCATCGGCCTTGGCAGACGACGTTGCTGGCATTTCATCGTCTCGGCCATGACTAGTGGCAGCAGCTTCAGCACGAGGTGGAAGTGGATCTTGATCTTTCCCTAATTTTGGAACCTCAACATTTTTGTTCTCCATATTTTAATAGGCACAACTAAAAGGCACCTCAGGTAAACAATGGAGATGGATACTAGTATACAATTAAGGACTGCCTGCCGAGTGCAGACACAGAGGTAGCCACAGCCGTGAACTACCGTACTGTACTGTGTCTGCTGCTAATATAGACTGGTTGATAAAGAGATGTCTATGTAACTATGTATGTATAAAGAAGAAAGAAAAAAAAACCACGGTTAGGTGGTATACAATTATGGACGGACTGCCTGCCGAGTGCAGACACAGAGGTAGCCACAGCCGTGAACTACCGTACTGTACTGTGTCTGCTGCTAATAATATAGACTGGTTGATAAAGAGATGTCGTAGTAGTATGTATGTATAAAGAAGAAAGAAAAAAAAACCACGGTTAGGTGGTATACAATTATGGACGGACTGCCTGCCGAGTGCAGACACAGAGGTAGCCACAGCCGTGAACTACCGTACTGTACTGTGTCTGCTGCTAATATAGACTGGTTGATAAAGAGATGTCTATGTAACTATGTATGTATAAAGAAGAAAGAAAAAAAAACCACGGTTAGGTGGTATACAATTATGGACGGACTGCCTGCCGAGTGCAGACACAGAGGTAGCCACAGCCGTGAACTACCGTACTGTACTGTGTCTGCTGCTAATATAGACTGGTTGATAAAGAGATGTCTATGTAACTATGTATGTATAAAGAAGAAAGAAAAAAAACCCACGGTTAGGTGGTATACAATTATGGACGGACTGCCTGCCGAGTGCAGACACAGAGGTAGCCACAGCCGTGAACTACCGTACTGTACTGTGTCTGCTGCTAATATAGACTGGTTGATAAAGAGATGTCTATGTAACTATGTATGTATAAAGAAGAAAGAAAAAAAAACCACGGTTAGGTGGTATACAATTATGGACGGACTGCCTGCCGAGTGCAGACACAGAGGTAGCCACAGCCGTGAACTACCGTACTGTACTGTGTCTGCTGCTAATATAGACTGGTTGATAAAGAGATGTCTATGTAACTATGTATGTATAAAGAAGAAAGAAAAAAAAACCACGGTTAGGTGGTATACAATTATGGACGGACTGCCTGCCGAGTGCAGACACAGAGGTAGCCACAGCCGTGAACTACCGTACTGTACTGTGTCTGCTGCTAATATAGACTGGTTGATAAAGAGATGTCTATGTAACTATGTATGTATAAAGAAGAAAGAAAAAAAAACCACGGTTAGGTGGTATACAATTATGGACGGACTGCCTGCCGAGTGCAGACACAGAGGTAGCCACAGCCGTGAACTACCGTACTGTACTGTGTCTGCTGCTAATATAGACTGGTTGATAAAGAGATGTCGTAGTAGTATTTATGTATAAAGAAGAAAAAAAAACCACGGTTAGGTGGTATACAATTATGGACGGACTGCCTGCCGAGTGCAGACACAGAGGTAGCCACAGCCGTGAACTACCGTACTGTGTCTGCTGCGACTGGATGATAAATGATATAAAAAATATATATATATCACTACTGCAGCCGGACAGGTATATATTATATATTATATAATGACGGACCTGCTGGACACTGTCTGTCAGCAGAATGAGTTTTATTTTTATAGAATAAAAAAAACAACAACACACAAGTGAAGTCACACGACGAGTGTTTAACTTTTTCAGGCAATCACAATATAAGTATACTACTAACTATACTGGTGGTCAGTGTGGTCAGGTCACTGGTCAGTCACACTGGCAGTGGCACTCCTGCAGCAAAAGTGTGCACTGTTTAATTTTAATATAATATTATGTACTCCTGGCTCCTGCTATAACCTATAACTGGCACTGCAGTGCTCCCCAGTCTGTCAAAGTCAGAAAAATGTCTCTATGCACGTTGCCATATTTGCACCGCACACTGGTCCGTGCTGCGCATGCGTACGCTCTCCCGTGAAGGCGCATACCCGCAATAGCGTGCACTCGCAGGCGCGGTATGCGTATTTACGGTAGAGTTTATGTAGTCGTAGCGTGCGACTCATTCGTTACATATTTTCACAATTAATGTAGTTTATAGATCATGGTCCCTTTGATAGTTTCTGAAAGTTTGGTTAATATAGAAGGTCCCTGAGCTAAGGAATCCCTCTTTGTATCGTACGAAGGGTCTAACAGGAATCATACAGCAGTGTTTGGTACCCATCGGAAGAGTATTTAATTAGCAATATTCCGGTGTTGGTTTGGAGCGTATTAATCGCTCGTGCGAATAGTTATGGACATAAGAAGTTTATGTCCATTTCTACTATTTACTCATACTCAGGTATGCGGCGGGAAACCTAGTTCCCCACCCACCTGAGCTGTTTGAAATCGTCACAGCCCACCTGTATGAATCAACCTATGACCTTTTGTTATGATGCAGGGCCGAATTCCGACGTCCAATGGACAATGGGATTGTAGGGACTGTAGGATTGCATTGTGTGTGGGGCATAAATAGGCAGGCCGACCACATCCAGCTCTCACTCTTCAACGGTTCTCATTGCTGAAAATCGGGTGCTGGATGTCCAGGCGCATGCGATCGTTTACCCTTGTGCGTAAGTTTCTCTCCGTATACATTGTCTTTCTGTGAGCCAATTTCTCTCATCTCCCTCCGTCTCCCTCTCTCTCTTTCCCTTCTCTCTCTCTCTCGTATCTCCCCTAGACTAGTATTGTATTGTATTAGATAGTATTGTTTAGTTCTGTGGTTAGGAAGTCTCTGTTATATTGTAGTGTATCATTTGTACTGTTATCCCCTTTTTACAAGTATACTAGATATAATACAGTTAATAGGCTTTGGAACCTAAACCAGTATCTGTGTATTTTCTATAGTGTTAAGTGTTCACTTGAGCGTCGGTGACGCTCAAGCAGCTTTGTAGTTAGTCAGGTTACACAAGGTTGCACTTACACCCTGTATTCACATTAAGGTATTCCGTGTATTTCTTTGGTATAAGGTTTAGACATAAAGGTATAGCATTGTGAGCGTCTGCGCCGCTGGTGATCTCCTCGTGGTCTCGAGCGTCCGCTACGCCATAGCGAATCATTACTCTAGTCATAGCCAATAACGTGTCCTGTGATCGCTGGGCCGTGAGCGAACGTGACGCTTGAGCGTCTCGCCTACGGCTGAGCGATCGTTACGCAACTAGCGTACCATTACGGTACTTCTTAAGTAAACAGCGTACAGTGTTCTTAGCTTCATAAAGGGTTGTTTATACGACAAGGGAATTTAGCATTGTCAATTGGGGACTCGTCCTATCCTTCTCATATCTGCACTAGGTAGATCAGCAGACATTATCCATCAGCAAAGGGCGGGATCATATTCCTTGCAGTGCTGATTGGATAAGCGTCTGCTTCGCTTAGATAAAGAGTGCTGAAGGAATCCGGGAACCGGAAGTAAGAACAAAACGCTTGTGTCTTTTAAAACTGTTTTATTTTTCTTCTGTCTTGCGTATACACGCACGCATACATTTATCTGTATTTCTTTTTCAAATTTCGTATATCACTATTCCTGTTTGCCAAGTTTTATAGTTGATAGAAAGTGCAAAAAGAGATTTGCTGTTATTTCATAGTAGAGGTAATAGTTAAAGTATAGACCAACACACGGCTTGTCTGGGAGATAAGACAGTCAGTGTGGTGTGCGGTAGATGATCAGGGATCATCTATATTGATAAAGGTAGAAATTGTGTTACGGTGGATCTTTGTTTTGCGTACACGTGTCCCTAACAAAAGACTTGCGTACGCAATCCAAACGGCAGACGCACGCAGCGTACATTACGCAACGTAGCGTCTGGTTACGCCCACGTAGCTCAAGTCACGAAAAGTTGAATTAGCGCAAAGCGATAAGTAGCGCAAAGGCGATAAATAACGCGACGCGGTAAATAACGCAAATCTATTTTTGGAAAATCTGAAATTTAGCTTAACAGATCCTGCTCCTAATTAGTAACACTGTTGGACTGAAGACAATTTCTGCGCAGAAATAGAATATAGAAACAAAAGTGTACATGTGTTGAGTGAGTGTGGTTTTGTATACAAAAGTTTATATAACTTTAAGGTGGAACCAAAAGGAAAGTCGGGTACTCGTCAAGGGACACACGTGTAAGTGACATATACGGTGGCTAGGGAGGCATCCCTGGTTAAATAATATTTGAGCATTAGAGTATAGCGGACCATAAGGTAACAGACCAGGAGGTCATTAACAGAAGGTAACAAGACCAGGAGGTCGTAAGGTACTAAAGAGGTCCGCTATAAAAGTCCAGTGGCACAACGCCTGGGGTGTTGGTGCAGAACCCATATAGGCCATAAGCTCTTGCTGAAGGAATCGCGGCCGGAAACATCGATTCCATTGATCTCTCAGTACATAACAAGTAGTGCTTGTGTACTGAACGATTGGACCACACGTAATTGTGTGCAGTAGTTAGTAATCTGACCTAATACCATTAGAGTAAAGTGGTCACAAACGCTATCTGTACATTCTGACGTGATTTGTGTAATTTTTTATTTTTGGAAGGGAAGTTCGCTGGTCACTCAGGAACTATCTAACAACCCCACCTTTACTGGAAAGAGTAAGTGTCCTGCGGGTAACCCTCATATGTTCCAGTAAACTGAAGGTTCCATAGGGGCCCTGTATCGAGTACGCCAGCACCATATCGGTGTGATCAGGTCGTATTGGTCGAGGTGGGCGAGTGAGTGGGGTACTCGGTAAACCGCCACCGCCGGCCTACTGTGGAGTAATTTGGTTGTCTGTAAAGGCTTGCTGAAAACCTTGATACAGAAATCCAAGGAGGACTAAGCAACACCTGCAGACTATGGGGGCCAGTTGCTCAGGTAGGGGGCGATCAACCCTGGTTCAGGTTGATTCTGTGAACCGACCAGTTGGGTCGGCACGATATGTAATGTGTGAAAAATACGGAAGTCACACAGAATCTTTATGTGATGAATGGGAGAGAATGACTGTACAAGACAGGGACAAATTCCCAAGAATAGGTAGCTTCAGTCCAGACGTGTTACAAAATTTAAGGAGGAGGATATGTCTCGTAAAATCATCAAAGAGACGAATTCAGCATCATGATTACTTACAGTTATGGCACCAGGAAGGTGAGATACAGAGAGGTTTGGCTCTGGCGGCGGGATCTGGGGCAGTCAGGAAGCTGATAGCCACAGCTCCACCTCCACCATACATTGCAGGAGAGAAGCTGATTACGGAGAGAAACGCACTGGGTTGTAAAACACAAACTCTTAGTAACCCTGTAAATGTTAATGATGTTAACCAAATAACTCATGCAAGTATTAACCCGTGCAAGATGTACCCTGTTTTAAACCTTCCTCAGGAGTGTGATCAAGAAGAAGATTCGGCAACAATTTCAGCGCTCTCTCTAGCGGCCACCATATCAGAAACCACAGTGGGAACTGCACCACCCACGAGATTAGTGAAGGCCCCTAGCGGAGGGATAGGTGAGGTCGTGTCAACGGGTAAGTACGGCACCATGCATTACACTGAAACAATTGTACCACAACAAGTTGTAGAATCTACGCAGAATGAGGCTGTTAGAATTGCTCCTGTAAAGGTGATAGTAGTTCCCAATGGGAAAACAGATGCATCAGGAGCCACACCCGTCAGGAACATTGCCATGTATTGCCCGTTCACTAGAATGGAATTGAGGACCATAGTGTCTGAATTCCCAGACCCCAGAAAAGATTTAGTGGCAAGCCAAAAATACATCAGGGATCTAGGAAACACTTTAGAGCCCAATAATAAGGATTGGCAGATAGTGCTAAGAGCTTGCTTACCTTCCAATGTCGACTCAGTTAAATTCTTGGCTGATTGTGGACTAGATAAAGATGTACCGCTTACAGATGTGTACGACCAGGATAATGTAAAAAGGATAAATTTACAGCTAAAGGAGTATTTCCCAGCCGTTGTTAAATGGAATAAAATATTTTCCATTAAGCAAAAGGAGTCCGAAACGGCAGCAGAATATTTCCACCGGGCACTATCAGAAATGGCAAAATACACTGGTATAGAAGACATTAAGACCAACCCAAACCATCGAGAAGTAGCAGTATCTGTACTGATGGATGGTTTGAAAGAAACATTAAAAGCTAGGGTACAGACCACACAACCATGTTGGCGAGGTCTGTCAGTGTCCACCTTGAGAGAGGCTGCTGTTGATCACGACAAAAACATCACTAGACACAGGGAGTCGCAAAGTGATAAGTTGATGTCCGTAAGTATACAGGCGCTGACCACAAGGCAGCCTGCGTATGTACCACCGAATCCTGTGGGTAAGGCAAGTGTAATAACATGTTTTTCTTGTAACAGACCGGGACACTTTGCACGAGAATGTAGAACAAAGAATGTACAAAGATCTTTTCAACCCCCTAGACAACAACACAACACACGACATTGGGAGCAGGGTCCACAGAGGCGGAGTTTTGAGCCACATACAGGGGAAACAAAAAGATATCCCCCGAACAGAGACTGGCAGGCCTCTGGTAGTTCCCAGCTAACTCCCCCACAAGTAGTTGCTGCCAATGGGATTCAGGGAGGTCAGCATACCCAATAGGGGTGTGGCCACACCTGTAATCTGCAGCCAGTTAAATTGATTGCCAGTCTTGGAAGCGAACCAGAGATTGCAATCAATGTAGCTGGTAAAACTTTAAACTTTCTTGTAGACACAGGGGCGGCCAAGTCAGTGATAAATTCGACAGTGGGCATGAGAACCACTGGTAGGACAGTTCCAGCCATGGGAGTAGCAGGAGTAGTCCAGCACTACCCTGTTAGCAAACCAGCCGAGATTACAATAGGGCCTTTGCATACCAAGCATTCCTTTTTGCTGGCTGCATCGGCACCAACTAATCTCCTGGGGAGAGACTTACTATGTAAAATGGGTTGCGTCATTTATTGTACCCCTGAAGGTGTATTCTTGGACATTCCTGAGAATCACGCTCAGGAGGTACGAGACATGTTAGACTCCCCATCAAAATTAATGTCACATTCCATTATGACAAATAGGAACCCATCCCAAGTAGAAGAGATGACCTCTCAGATACCAGAGTCACTTTGGACAAAAGATGGACAGGACACTGGATTAATGGCAAACGTAGCTCCAGTAGTTGTACAAGTAAAAAATGGTAGGATAGCTCCAAAAATCCCACAGTATCCTCTGAAGCCAGAGGTGGAGTTAGGAGTTTTCCCAGTAATAGAACGCTTGCTACAACAGGGCATTCTGGTAAGAACGTCCAGCACAGCCAATAGTCCCATCTTCCCTGTTAAAAAGAGTGGGGGGAGGGGTTACAGGCTAGTGCAGGATCTAAGGGGGATTAACAAAATAGTTGAAAGTCAGTTCCCCGTAGTGCCTAATCCAGCTGTCATCCTAATGCAAATTCCTCCCACTGCCAAATTTTTCACTGTTATTGACCTCTGCTCCGCTTTCTTTTCGGTACCTCTGCACCCTGACAGCCAATATTTGTTTGCATTCACATACAGAGGAGTCCAATACACGTGGACTCGGTTACCCCAAGGTTTCATAGATAGTCCAAGTATATTTTCTCAGGCTTTGCATGATTGTTTACAGTCTTTCCAACCAGATAGTGGATCAGTATTGATACAGTATGTGGACGATTTATTACTGTGTTCAGATTCACTGGAAGCATCTCTGAAGGATACGAAACAGCTCCTGTTTCATCTTTCAGACACAGGTCACAAGGTTTCCAAAGACAAGTTACAATTATGCCAAACTAAGGTAAAATATTTGGGACACTGTCTAACACAAGGACTGAGACACCTGACCGCTGATAGAATCCAAGCCATTAGAGACATGACACTGCCACAAACCCAGCAACAGATCAGGACGTTTTTAGGAATGTGTGGGTATTGCCGTAATTGGATCCCAGGGTTTTCCATATTGGCGTTACCTTTGCAGGAAATGGTCTCTTCAAACAAACCTGATCGGATTTCGCATACAGACGAATCCGAAACAGCATTTAAGAGACTCAAACAGTGCCTAACGCAGGCACCAGCACTAGGTATGCCAGACTATGGGAAACCCTTTGAACTATACGGAACAGAAAGTGCTGGGTGCGCAGCAGGTGTACTAACCCAAAAACACGGTGACGCCAGCAGGCCAGTCGCATACTACAGCGCCCAGCTAGACACGGTAGCGCGATCCCTCCCCACATGCTTGCGTAGCGTTGCGGCGATAGCATTGCTAGTGACGAAAAGCGAAGATGTCGTGCTAGGCCACAACCTCACAATCCATACACCGCATGCGGTATCTGCCTTATTGAATTCTGCCCAAACCAGACACGTCTCATCAGCAAGGTTTACAAGATGGGAATTGGCATTAATGGCCCCAGTAAACATCACCATAAGGAGATGCAGTGCATTAAATCCTGCAACATTTCTCCCAGGTGTGCCTGGTCAGACACAAAGGGTGGAAGGTGAGAGTGATGGGGAAGGAGGATTTAATGCAAAGGGAGATACACATGATTGTATGGAATATTTGACCCAAAATTTTACCGCAAGGCCTGACATCAGTGACAACCCACTGGAAGATGCAGAACTAACGTTCTACACGGACGGTAGTTGTCATAGACAGTCAGACTCGGGAGACTTGTGTACTGGATACGCAGTCGTAGATGACCAAGACACCATAGAAGCGGAACCGCTAGGCCCACCTCACTCAGCCCAGGTTGCTGAACTGGTCGCCCTAACCAGAGCATGTGAATTGGCTAAGGGTAAGTCAGCCAATATCTACACCGATTCTAGATACGCCTTCGGGGTAGTACATGATTTCGGAGCGCTATGGCGCCTCAGAAATTTCATGACGCAGCTGGTACACCGATAGCGCATGCAGCTCACATAAAAAGGCTTCTAACAGCGATACAGGAACCCGACAGAGTGGCTGTTATCAAATGTAAAGCACATACATATAGCCAAGACCCAGTATCCCTTGGTAACAGCCGAGCAGACGAAGCCGCAAAGCTTGCAGCTGCTACCCCCATACAGACAGACACCACACAACTGATGGTATTTAATACCATCAACACACAAAAGTTGTGTGAGATGCAGAATTTGTGTTCCACACAGGAAAGAGCAGTCTGGAAGGCAAAGGGATATGGCCAGGAGTCCTCAGGGCTCTGGACGGATGGACATGGTAAACCAGTGGCCCCCAGGGCATACCTTCCATGTCTGGCTGAAGCAGCTCACGGGCTGACTCATCTAGGCAAGGAGGGGATGTGCAAATTGGTAAGAGCATACTGGTGCGCCCCAGGATTCTCCTCTCATGCGAGTAAAAGAGCAATGTCATGCCTTACCTGTCTGAGAAAGAATGTTGGAAAAGCAATACCTACAGAACCATCCCATATCCCACCTGCCGGCGGCCCTTTCCAGGTAATACAAATCGACTTCATTCAATTACCCCCATGTCGAAATTTGAAATATGTACTTGTTTGTATAGATGTTTTCTCGAATTGGGTCGAAGCTTTCCCAGCAGCTACAAATACCGCTATGTTTACCGCTAAGAAAATTGTGCAGGAATTTGTATGTAGATATGGTATCCCTAGAATCATTGAAAGTGATAGGGGTACCCATTTTACAGGTGATGTCTTTCAAGGAATGTGTAAGTTGATGGGAATTGATAGCAAGCTGCACACTCCGTACCGTCCACAGGCGAGCGCGAAGGTCGAAAGAGTGAACAGCACTATTAAAAATAAATTGAGTAAAGTAATGGCAGAGACAGGATTGACGTGGCCAGAAGCTTTACCCATTGTTTTGTATAGCATCAGAACCACTCCCAGGTCCCCTCTTAATCTGTCTCCTTTTGAAATCTTGTTTGGTCGACAACCGCATGTCATGATTAACCCTCAGGATGATTTGAAATGTAACAATGAAGTAACTGTAAAGTACTTGATTAACATGAGTAAGCAGTTGAGGAATCAAAATGATAATCTGAAGTTGGTGATTCCTGATTTACCAGATAGTAATTGTCATGACATTGAACCTGGGGATTATGTAATGATACGAAATTTTCTACGCTCAGGTTGTCTTATTGATAGATGGGAAGGACCATACCAGGTCTTATTGACTAGCACCACAGCATTGAAGGTGGCTGAGAGAGAGACTTGGGTCCATTCATCCCACTGCAAAAAGGTTGCTGATCCAGAGAAGTCCCGTGATAAGGAACAGACGGTAGAGGTTGTATCACTGGAGTGTCTGTTCCAGGAGGACTGAGGCGGCACCTGAGCCTTGAAGACCGAAAGCAGTTGTCGACTCCCTTCTCCCTTTTATTGTTTTTCTCCACTTCCCATCCCCTCTTCCTTGAAATTTCTTTTTCCCCCTTCTCATTCTTCTCTATTTCCTCCTCAAAGATGGACTTGCCCCAAGAGACTGTGATCCGGATTTTGATGTTAACCATGATGTTGACCAGAGCAGTCTGTTCCGGCGAGAGTACCATAGAGGTCGAGAGAGGTTCTGGAATGGGTTCCGATTATGATGATGGAGGCGTAGTTTTCCAAGATCAACCAAACCAACAAGCAAAGGCGAGTATCAGAAAACGATCCGATAGAAGAAATTGTGATGGATTGTTAGCTGAAGAAAATTGTATCTGTAGGCTCTGTGATAATCTGGTTGAAGATGGATGCATAAAGAAATGCCAATCTAGTTTTAATATCCATATAGACCGGCATCCATTGAGTGACTATCACTCCTTAGTGGGTAATGTGTTAAACCAAACAGATTGTTGGGTATGCTCTCAAGTACCTCAGGGTCATAGCAAATCAGGGCTAGTACCATTTCCTTTAACGTTAGGGGAGGTACTTGAGCTAAGTGGTGGGAGACCGGTGGACCGGAGGTTTAATATCTCCAGCCCTCCTAGTTTGAAGCTCCACCAATACCATGTGGATAGGTCCCTCTTATGTTTCAATATCTCCAATCCCAGAAAACCGGGAAATTGGGAAGTGTCATGGAGCAACCTTACCATGACCTTTTCACACAGAGCAGATAGAATGCCTACAGATACAGAGCTGGTACGCCACATAGCCAGTAGAGGAAAATCTTTTCGGTATCGATATACCTTAGGAAATAGGATTACTAGAGTTGGAGAGGTATCACCAGGATACTGTGCACATATCGTACAAACTGATACGTGCATTAAGCAGATGGAAGAATTAGGGTCAGGAAATTTCACCTGGAAGGTTTGTAACATGGTCATGTCCTTCTCCGTCCCATATGTTCTCCCCGATGATGCATATTTCATATGCGGGAGAAAGGCGTACAAGTGGCTTGCCCCAAACTCTGAAGGATTGTGTTATATTGGAAAAGTATTGCCTGAAGTGATGACTGTAACACATGACAAAATGAAGGACATACACCGTGGTGCCCAAGCTCCTTATACTCACACTCATTACGAGCACCGAGTTAAAAGACAACTGTCAGAAAGGTTAGAGCATCCGGCCTCTGATCTTATCCATGAATCCACCGGGATTCAGGTTCTGGTAGCGTTAGATTTCACTCGCACCGCTCGAGGAGTGATGAATTATAGATACATCTCCGCACTCGCCAATTTGTTAGATAATATCACTGAAATGTATGATGACACGTTTAGATACACTGGAAGAGAACTTCAAGCTTACAAAACAGAACTAGTTCAGCATAGGATGGTTCTTAATTATCTTACAGCAGTAACAGGCGGATATTGTGTTACATTAGCAACACAGTACGGCATAAAGTGTTGCACGTATATCACAAATAGCACCGAGGATCCGGTAGAGGTCATAGACCAAAAGATGGATGATATTCTCCAATTGAAGTGGGAATTTCGTCGAAAACACAATCTCACCCTTGCTGCTGTAGGTAATGAGCTGACTGGTTGGGTGTCATGGTTGAACCCGCGAAATTGGTTCTCCGGTTTGGGGGACTGGGCTCAAGGAGTCATAATGGATGTTGGAAAGTTTCTACTATGTATCTTGGGTGTCGTTATATCGATTGGATTGATATTTAGATGCGGGCAGGCTTTAATGAGGTGCAAACAAAGTACAAGAGTGATGAGCTTGAGGAGTGAGGAAACCGTAATTAACCTGGATTTGATTTATGACCCAATGATAGAAACCAGGATGTGATGAAAATGCGATTATACGGTCCGTTTCTTTCACCTGTTTTTCTGCTTTTCTCCAAGATACAAAGACCCCCTTGGACGAGGAAGCTGACGAGACGAGATGTATACAGACAACGGATTGACCAAAGAAGAAGATTTGACAACTTTAAATATGGACACTTGATGAACTTTGCCATGGATCCCCAGTTTCCCTAGTACTTTTAAACTCACGCTAGCCCAACATTTTTTGTAAATCTGATGGCTCAGACAAAGCTATTTGCTCATGCCCAAGGAGCAATACAGCGCAAAGAAGACGACTCTCAACAGATACCGAACACAACTTCGACGACAGATGTACATTTCCCTGACATAGAATATCATTGCATTTTCCATAAGTGTTCTTTATCTTCATCTCTACAACCCTCAGGTAATGACACACATAGACGATAGGGAATACAGGCACAGATATCAGCAACCACATACCTCCCCCATTCATGTATCATCAACTAAAATGTGCTCCCCATTTTGTTCAAAATCCGAAAAGAGCTCGGTAAAGTTTGACAGCCCATCCACAGACCTGTACCACAGGATAAGAAGGAATTCAAATGTATACTTCGCAATACCTCGAAGCTTGATTTACAACACGTACGGCACGATGATACATGACCCTCCAAACATGGACTCATACACACATGCTTCTACTTTCTCACTAGGTCATACCCTCTTCACACCTACTCCTCTCTCCTCCCTTACCCAACCATGGAAATCAATTAACCCCTGACTTGCATTTTTCTCCTTAAATGTTTTGTGGCAGTTATTATTGACTGCCAAAGGGTGGACTGTCAAAGTCAGAAAAATGTCTCTATGCACGTTGCCATATTTGCACCGCACACTGGTCCGTGCTGCGCATGCGTACGCTCTCCCGTGAAGGCGCATACCCGCAATAGCGTGCACTCGCAGGCGCGGTATGCGTATTTACGGTAGAGTTTATGTAGTCGTAGCGTGCGACTCATTCGTTACATATTTTCACAATTAATGTAGTTTATAGATCATGGTCCCTTTGATAGTTTCTGAAAGTTTGGTTAATATAGAAGGTCCCTGAGCTAAGGAATCCCTCTTTGTATCGTACGAAGGGTCTAACAGGAATCATACAGCAGTGTTTGGTACCCATCGGAAGAGTATTTAATTAGCAATATTCCGGTGTTGGTTTGGAGCGTATTAATCGCTCGTGCGAATAGTTATGGACATAAGAAGTTTATGTCCATTTCTACTATTTACTCATACTCAGGTATGCGGCGGGAAACCTAGTTCCCCACCCACCTGAGCTGTTTGAAATCGTCACAGCCCACCTGTATGAATCAACCTATGACCTTTTGTTATGATGCAGGGCCGAATTCCGACGTCCAATGGACAATGGGATTGTAGGGACTGTAGGATTGCATTGTGTGTGGGGCATAAATAGGCAGGCCGACCACATCCAGCTCTCACTCTTCAACGGTTCTCATTGCTGAAAATCGGGTGCTGGATGTCCAGGCGCATGCGATCGTTTACCCTTGTGCGTAAGTTTCTCTCCGTATACATTGTCTTTCTGTGAGCCAATTTCTCTCATCTCCCTCCGTCTCCCTCTCTCTCTTTCCCTTCTCTCTCTCTCTCGTATCTCCCCTAGACTAGTATTGTATTGTATTAGATAGTATTGTTTAGTTCTGTGGTTAGGAAGTCTCTGTTATATTGTAGTGTATCATTTGTACTGTTATCCCCTTTTTACAAGTATACTAGATATAATACAGTTAATAGGCTTTGGAACCTAAACCAGTATCTGTGTATTTTCTATAGTGTTAAGTGTTCACTTGAGCGTCGGTGACGCTCAAGCAGCTTTGTAGTTAGTCAGGTTACACAAGGTTGCACTTACACCCTGTATTCACATTAAGGTATTCCGTGTATTTCTTTGGTATAAGGTTTAGACATAAAGGTATAGCATTGTGAGCGTCTGCGCCGCTGGTGATCTCCTCGTGGTCTCGAGCGTCCGCTACGCCATAGCGAATCATTACTCTAGTCATAGCCAATAACGTGTCCTGTGATCGCTGGGCCGTGAGCGAACGTGACGCTTGAGCGTCTCGCCTACGGCTGAGCGATCGTTACGCAACTAGCGTACCATTACGGTACTTCTTAAGTAAACAGCGTACAGTGTTCTTAGCTTCATAAAGGGTTGTTTATACGACAAGGGAATTTAGCATTGTCAAGTCTCCCCCACAATTATAAGCTGTGTGAGCTGAGCAGTCAGACAGATATATAATATATATAGATGATGCAGCACACTGGGCTGAGCCTGAGCAGTGCACACAGATATGGTATGTGACTGAGTCACTGTGTGTATCGCTTTTTTCAGGCAGAGAACGGATATATTAAATAAACTGCACTGTCTGGTGGTCACTCACTATATAATATTATGTACTCCTGGCTCCTGCTATAACCTATAACTGGCACTGCAGTGCTCCCCAGTCTCCCCCACAATTATAAGCTGTGTGAGCTGAGCAGTCAGACAGATATATAATATATATAGATGATGCAGCACACTGGGCTGAGCCTGAGCAGTGCACACAGATATGGTATGTGACTGAGTCACTGTGTGTATCGCTTTTTTCAGGCAGAGAACGGATATATTAAATAAACTGCACTGTCTGGTGGTCACTCACTAGTAAACTCTCTGCACTCTCTACACTTCTACAGTACTCCTCCTAGTCCTAAGCTCCAGTAAATCTCTCTCTCTTATAATCTAAATGGAGAGGACGCCAGCCACGTCCTCTCCCTATCAATCTCAATGCACGTGTGAAAATGGCGGCGACGCGCGGCTCCTTATATAGAATCCGAGTCTCGCGAGAATCCGACAGCGTCATGATGACGTTCGGGCGCGCTCGGGTTAACCGAGCAAGGCGGGAGGATCCGTGTCTGCTCGGACCCGTGAAAAAAACCATGAAGTTCGGGCGGGTTCGGATTCAGAGAAACCGAACCCGCTCATCTCTACAGGTAAGGTCTCAATTTTTCTCTGAAACCACACCAACAAGGCAGAAATATGAACCTTGAGGGAGGCCAGACGCAGGCCTAAGTCCAGGCCCTGCTGAAGAAAAGCCAAAAGTTTGGCTGTACTAAACTTGGAAGCGTCATAACTGTTCGATGCGCACCAAACAAAGTAAGAATGCCAGACCCTATAGTAAATCCGAGTAGAAGCCGGATTCCGGGCCCGCAACATAGTTTGAATGACCTCCTCAGAAAACCCTTTAGCCCTCAAGATGGAAGCTTCAAGAGCCACGCCGTCAAAGACAGCCGGGCCAGGTCCTGGTAGACACAGGGGCCCTGAACGAGGATGCCTGGGCGTTGTGGAAGTAGAATTGGACGCTCTGACGAGAGGCCCTGAAGGTCTGAGAACCAGTGCCATCTGGGCCACGCTGGAGCTATGAGAAGCAGGATTCCTCCTTCCAGATTGAACTTCAAAATTACCCTGGGCAGGAGTGACACCGGAGGGAACACGTACGGCAGCCGAAGCTTCCACGGCACTGCTAGCGCATCCACGAATGCCGCTTGAGGATCCCTTGTCCTTGCCCCGAAGACCAGAACCTTGTGATTGTGTCGAGACGCCATCAGATCCACGTCTGGAAGGCCCCACCTTTCCACTAGGAGTTGAAAAACTTCTGGATGGAGGCCCCACTCTCCGGCGTGTACGTCATGACGACTGAGAAAGTCCGCTTCCCAATTCAGGACTCCCGGAATTAATATCGCCGATATGGCCGGTAGATGGCGTTCCTCCCATCAAAGAATCCGTGAGACTTCCTTCATTGCCAAGCGGCTTCAAGTGCCACCATGATGATTTATGTAAGCCACTGTGGTGGCATTGTCCGACTGTACTTGAACAGGATGGTTCTGAATTAAATGCTGGGCCAGGTTCAACGCATTGAAGACCGCCCGCAATTCCAGAATGTTGATTGGGAGGAGAGACTCCTCCTTGGTCCACCGACCCTGAAGGGAGTGTTGCTCCAACACTGCGCCCCAACCCCTTATACTGGCATCTGTTGTCAATAGGACCCAGTCGGATATCCAGAAGGGACGGCCCCTGCACAATCGTTGGTCCTGGAGCCACCAGTACAGCGACAGACGGACCTCCGGAGTCAATGAGATCATGTGAGACCTGATCCAGTGAGGCAGGCCATCCCACTTTGCCAGAATCAGCCTCTGGAGGGGGCGAGAATGGAATTGAGCATACTCCACCATGTCGAATGCTGACACCATGAAGCCCAGCACCTGCATCGCCGAATGTATCGACACTTGTGGACGAGAGAGAGGAAGCAACGAATCCTGTCCTGAAGCTTCAGGACTTTCTCCTGAGACAAGAACAACCGCTGGCTGTGAGTGTCCAATAGCGCTCCCAGGTGCACCATGCTCTGAGCAGGGACCAGGGAGGATTTCTTCCAGTTGATGAGCCACCCGTGGGCTTGCAGAAACCGGACAGTCAGATCTAGGTAACGTAGGAGAATTTCTGGGGAATTTGCCAGGATCAACAAGTCGTCCAGATACGGTAGTATCCTGACCCCTTGACGGCTGAGTACCACCGTCATCACCACCATAACTTTGGTGAAGACTCGCGGAGACATGGTTAAACCAAAAGGTAACACCCGAAACTGGTAATGGAGGTTGCCAACCGCAAACCTCAGGTACTGCTGATGCGACACTGCTATAGGAATATGCAGATAAGCATCCTGTATATCCAGGGAGACCATATAATCCCCAGGTTCCAAGGCCAGAACGATAGAGCGAAGGGTTTCCATACGGAACTTGTTGACTCTCACAAACTTGTTCAATGCCTTGAGGTTGAGAATGGGCCGGGAGGACCCATTCGGTTTCAGGACTAGAAACAGCAGAGAATAGTACCCCTGGCCTCTCTGAGTAAGAGACACCTTTACTACCACTCCTGTGTCCAGGAGGGTCTGTACCACCGAATGAAGAGTTTTTGCCTTTGTCTGGTCCGAAGGGACGTCTGTCAGGCAAAATCGATGAGGTGGACGGTTTTTGAAGGCTATGGCGTAACCTCGAGTGACGACTTCCCGTACCCAGGCATCTGAAGTGGTCTTCAACCATTCCCGGGTATACCCTAGAAGCCGGCCCCCCACCCTGGGGTCCCCCAGGGGGAGGCCCACCCCGTCGTGCGGCAGGCTTACCGGTCTTGGCAGCTTGCTGACGGGCAGCCCAGGCTCTTTTGGGCTTAGGCTTACCAGGTTTGGAAGTGCGTGCCTGTTTGTGGTATGCCTGACCTTTTGCTTTACCTGAAGGACGAAAGGAAGTACTTTTTGCCTTTGGCACAGAAGGAGAAGTACTTGGCAGACAGGCTGTTTTGGCAGTAGCAAAATCAGCCACTATCTTATTTAAGTCCTCCCCGAACAGGATATCTCCCTTAAAAGGGAGTACCTCCAGGGTCTTTCTAGAATCCAGATCCACAGACCAGGATCTTAGCCACAATATCCGGGGAGCCAGGACTGATGTAGTAGAAGCCTTGGCTGCCAGAACACCGGCATCAGAAGCCACCTCTTTAATATAGTGAGAAGCTGTGTCAATATATGACAAACATTGCCTAGCATGGTCAGAAGAGATTTCAGCTTCCAACTCTTGGACCCACACTTCAATAGCTTCTGCAGCCCATGTCGCTGCAATAGTGGGCATTTGCGCAGCACCCGTGAGGGTGTAGATCGCTTTCAGACAACCCTCCACACGTTTATCCGTAGGTTCCTTCAGAGACGTGACGGTAGTGACAGGTAGAGCTGAGGAAACCACCATCCTTGCCACATGCGAGTCCACTGGAGGAGGTGTCTCCCAATTTTTAGACAGCTCTGGCGCGAGGGGATAGCGAGCCAGCATCTTCTTGTGAGGCACGAACTTCTTCCCTGCATTTTCCCAGGATTCCTGACGTATATCCACCAGGTGATCAGAATGAGGTAAAACTTGTTTAACCACCTTCCAACGCTTGAATCTATCTAGTTTCTTAGTAGGGACGGATAGCTCGGGATCATCCGTGATCTGTAAAATCAACTTAATAGCCTCCAATAGGTCAGGAACATCCACTTGTGAACCACCATCTCCATCAGCAGTATCTGTGTCAGAATCTGTGGGGTCAGTGTAAGCGCCATCTTCATCAGACGAGGTGTCAGTGACAGCAGTGGATTTTGAGGAAGTAATGGCCCGCCTAGAGGACCCCTTGGTCGTAGGCGAGCGAGGGTCAGACTTCTTAGTAGTCAGTGACTGGTTCAATTTCTTCAATTGAGCGGACAAGTTATCTGCCCACGGCGGATTAACCGCAGGGACCATATATGGTTGAACCGGCATGGGAGGTCCCATAGGGGGCATTAGTTTAGTAACTAGCGTATTCAGAAGTGTGGAGAAAGTAGCCCACGGCGGGTCATTATGGACCCCCGTTGCCACAGTCCCACTGGGAGGCAAGGAGCCCCCAGAACCAGAGCCCTCAGCTGCTATATTTTCCTCATAGGTACTTCAGAAGCAGACATTATAATTTGCAATATAAGGTAACAGTACAATTGTCAGCAGCACAATACCTGACCCAAACCCCTGCGTATGTCAACAGGGATCCAGGAGAGATTTGGTGACTAAAATCACAGAGAAAAATACAATTAGAGTATATCTTGTGAATATCCTATATTACATTAGTATAAACCTGACACACCAAGCCCCCTCAGGTTATAGAATATAGGGTTAGCAAATTGAGTGAAAGACACGAAATGAAACTCACCCAGCCAGCTAATGCACACACATATAGTCACAGTTGTACAATGCAGAGGTTATTACAAACAATAATACTGCCGTGGACTAGCTTATATATAGCTCTGTAAACAATAGATATAACACTGCACAGTAAAGACTGGATGTATATCACAGGGTACTTGTACCAGATAGCCCTGACCAAATGCACTGTTTCTTAACTATCACTGTCAAATGACATGTAGAATACTTAAGTGTCTTGTAAAGGCACAGCACTAACTATCAGGCGGCTTTACACAGGAGGATTTGTCCAAGCAGTCCCAGGAACAGTGTAGCTGAGAGAAATGGCGCCCAAACACTGACTGGGAGTGAGGGAGAGACAGATATGCAGCTCCAGGGTGGGAACATTTACTGTAAATGGCGCCCTGGGGCTGGGGGAGGGGCTACAGGTCTAAGCCTTATCCCCCTGCTGGACTTAACCACCGGTACTGCGGGCCAATTTAAAATGGTTTATAAGAGAAACCTGACCTGTACCCTTGCCCTGGTGGCCTAGTGGGGTCGCCTGTATGCCACAGTGTCCACACCAGCACGCGCGGCCCACCTCCCACTGTCCGCGCTGGATCGTGATCCAACGCGGGTCCCGCGAACGGGACCCACTTACCACCTCCTGAAGTGCGGCCACGCGATCCCGGAGAGACCCAGCCCTGTGTGTCTAACTTGAAGAAAACCGGAGCCTCATGCTGTAGGTACCCGGCAACCAGGGCACGGGAGTGTACAGCGCCGCTGGGGAGAGATGGAGTTGCAGCAGGGAATGTCTCCTGACATCTACACACTGCTGCAGCCCTTGTAGTCTTCACTTTACTTCAAAAAAAGCTCTTCTTAGGGCTGCCAAGAGCAGCCCCTCTGTTATGTGCCTGCTATCTGCAGCACCAACTGCAAAACTGAGCTTCTGTGCAGGGAGGCGGGGTTATATTGGAGGCGGCGCTATGCATCTTGGGAACAGTCAAAGCTCTTGAGCCTGTTGGTGCCTCGGATCAAGATCCTACTCTACACCCCAGTGTCTATCCTTGTGGAGCCCAGTGTACCCCGCAGCAGAAAAAGTCTTAATATCTATCAAAATTCCTCGACCAGTGAAAGCTATTGCCAGAGCTGCCATGAGAAATGTAGAACCACAGTACAAAGTGGAGTGTGACCTCCCCACATTGTGCATTTTGGGCCTCATCGTCAGTCTTTGATTAGCCCAACCCATAAATTATGAAATTTTTGTTATAAATATCACTTCATTGATTAGACATCTGAATATAATATTTTTCAACCATTTGCCAAGGAGATGTAGCTCACAATTTATATGGGTGGCTCTGGTTGTATTCTATGTTGGTACGTCACACAGCATCATAACTAACAGTGGCTAGCAAATAATTTGCACAAATATTATGCATCATATATACCAGACCAGGGGCGTTTCTACAGAGGAGGGGGCCCGTGTGCACCTCCGGGTGGGCCCCCTCCTCTGCACGGCGCTGTAGACTCTGGAATTGTGCTGGAGTCTACTGCGCATGCGCAGGTCTCCGGAAACATGGCGCCAGCCATGATCCAGAGACCAATTTGGATACCGTGCATGCGCGGCGGCTATTTTGGCTGCGATTTCCATCGCGATCACAGCTTCCGGTGCTGGACTCCGGAAAGGTAAGTATTAAAATGGGTGCAATGGGTGCGGTGTGGGCCCCCCACACCCAGGGGCCCGTGTGCTCCACACCCATTGCACCCATTATAGAAACGCCAATGTACCAGACTCTGTGCCCTCACACTTATCATGCCAGCCTATTCCACTATCACACTATCATAACAGCCAATACTCCTTTCCGCATTGTCACCTGCACCCCGCTCCCTCCCCCTCCCCCCCAGGTGGATTGGCCATATATCCTACTCGCTTAATTGGGTTTCCTGAAGGCTTACAATTTGCTTTCCTTAATTGGTAAAAATTTTTCATGTTGGATAAGAGTGGGAGTGTTGGGTGTGGGGTTTGCAGAACTCACTAACTACATGTACTGAGCTTCTTCGATGCTCTGAATTAGGGATGAAGAACATTAGAGGGGATGTGAAAAAAGGGGGAAGAGGTGAAGAAGGGAGGGGGGAAAAGGAGGAGGATTGGAAAAGTTGAGGGAGGGAAAGCAGACAAAGGATGGGGAAGGAGGAAAAAAAAGGAGAAGAAGGAAGAAAGAGAGAAAAAAGTAACACCATCCCCTCTCAGTTCCCATAGTATGACTGAATCTCAGTAAACGACGACCATGGTGTAAATGGCGATGCCTGCGAACATATGCATAGTATGAGAAGAAAGAAGGATAAAATTACATGCAGGTAAAAAGAGAGAAAAGTTTGCTGTATTCAGATACCTTGGACAGGCAAGAAGCTTTGTGGATATAAAATTATGTAATTTTATGGCAGTCACTCTGATGCTCTCTGTATTGTAGGGTGGTCACTCGGATATACTCTGTAATAAACCATGAGTTGCCAGATATTCGAGGTCCCAAGCAAGCTTTCCCTTAAGGAGGTTCGCTGAACGACCCAGAGGAATACACACTATCTCACAAAATATAGCACTCCCAAATTCAGCTTACCTAACATGTACAGAGCAGATTTGTTAGAAAACCCCAGTGAATAAATTATTTAAAAAAATAGTATTTGTGGCTGTACACTGCTACATGCATTCGCAAGCCCCAACAAATTGTAATACTAGTACTATCTCAATTAGTTAACACTACGCACCAGTGACACTGATTTAGGGGCAGCTCCACCAAGCTCAAATGTCACTAGGTGTAGGTCAGAAGGAACAGTGGCGTAACCACTGAGGGTGCAAGGGGTGAAGTTATGGGGCCTCCATGGCCTGCCACTCCCCCTTCACCCAGTCACACACAGATTGTGCCATTGGGATTCAGCCCGAGTCACCTATTAGCCCAAAGCCAGAGAAGGAAGAAGAGTGACACATAGGATTTGTAGTTTATCTTTTACTGCTCAGACCCTTAGCAGTTAAAGTTAAACTACAATTGTGAGGCTGCCGGAGCAGTGACACCAAAGCTGTGGCAGAGTGGCCTAGTACACTCCAAGTACCCTGACTATGGAAGTGGCCGCAGATGGGGAGTCTCCATCCCGCTCTCCTCGTTCAGTATGGAGAATGAGGCGGAGAGCCAGCAGGGCACTGATGAGAGGAGTGGTGAGAGGGCCACCCTCAACCTACTGGAGACATGTGGCAGGTACTGACTGAGCACCCAGAGCTGGAGCTTGTGCCTGCTGCCCTGCCTGCACACTCTGTGCCTGCACCAATCTGTTATCTCAACAAGCTAGCAGCTGGGCGTCTGCCCACCACTGGGACCACTTGTCGAGTATGTAATGTGATCTTCCCCCCAGTATACACTGTACACAGTGCAGGCTGGGTACTGTGACCCCCACACTATACACTGAGCACTGTGAGCACTGACCCTCACTCCCAATATGTGCACTGGCCACTCATACTACAGTATGTGCAGAATGAGTACTGAAACCCCCCAATATATGTCCACTGTGATGACCACCCCACAAATACACAACTATGCAGCGCTGCATACTGACCCCCACAATATGTGCTCTGTACCCCCCTTCCACCCACACAGTCACACACACATTGTACACTATGCAGGTCGATTACTGACACTCACCGCCCCAATGTGTTTTCTGTGTTACCCCCCCATACACCGTACAGGGTGACTGAGTACTGTACGGTGTATGGTGGGGGTATCCAAATATGTTCTCTGTGATGCCCCCCCCCCCCCACACACACACATGTTGGGTGAGTACTGCCCACTTACCATGCCCAGGGCCGGTTCCAGACATGTTCCTTAGGAGCAGCCATGCAAAGCGCCGGGCTATTAAAGGTCCCCAGGCCTTTTTTAGTGTGCGGCTGGCCATCAGCCAATCCAAGCTCAGGGACTGACAGTGGACGCTCCTTATAAGCTGCCAGACCGCGAGCTTTGATTGGCTTACGAGCTGGCACATAAAATTTAAAAAAAACTGCTGGAGACTTCAGTAAGGGGCAGAAGAGGCACGCACTACACACTACTCCTCTCCCCTCAGACACGAACAGCAGCAGCAGACCAGCAGTGGCAGAAGCCTAGCAGTGGTGAGCACTACTGGGGGCATTATGTGTATCTGACACTACTGGGGGCATTACATGTATCTGGTACTGCTGGGGGTGTTATGTGTAACAGGCACTATACTGGGGAAGTTATGTGTAACTGGCACTACTGGGGGTATTAGGTGTATCGGGCACTATTCTGGGGGCATAACGTGTAAGAAGCACTACTGTGGGCATAATGTGCACGGCTGCCAATTGTGTGTGCGTAGAAGGAGGGTTGATATAACGGTATATATATCCTGCAGTACCCCCCTGATGGTGGCCATTAGTATTAGGAAGTGGTTACTTCCATAATTTCAGCCATAGTAATCCCTTAAGAATTTCTAGTGCCGTTGTTGCTGTTGTGTCTATAGCAACTGAGTCTAAGGGGGAATTCAATTCCTGGCAAAGGGTGTGATTTGCAATTGCTGCTGTGTTTAAATAACTAGAAAACAAATTTTTTCAGACCTGCACCAGACACAAAATAATTTTTCTTAAAGTTTAGTTTTATATTTCTGAACCAACATACAAAAAATAATGGTGCAATACCTTTAAATTTACTGTGCTGGTGTGCTCCACTTGGTTTAAGAGTACTGAATGAACAGAAAATATTTCCCTTCTGCAAGAAAGAGCAGTCGGGAAAGAAAGAAGTAAACCTTTTTGGGGGCACTCTTATTACTTTGATTACAGTTAAAATATAACTTTTAATAGATATTTAATAAAAATTTCTATAAGCAGATCTTACTGCATTTCCCAAAAAGAAAACTCAAAGTGAAAAGATATATATAGGTGATTGTTTTAAGGTAGAAATTGTTCTAAGTGGTAAAGGATAAAACTATAAATATGTATGCATAAGGCATAATACTATAATTTAAAAAAACTGTGATATGTTTTGCTTGCATATAATGTGAAACGGGAGGCATTATTACAACATAAAAAAAACTGAGGCATTGAATATACGGTATATTATGTCTATATAGAGTACATTAGAGAAATCGGAGAAATATCCCAGTTATAAGCTACTGAGTATATGCAAAGTATTTTTAAAGGGATACCTACCTTATTTAGACAACAAATAAGCTTCAGCCTCTCCTCTTTGAAAATATTATTGAATGCAATGCATGTGTGGAAACCATACACATATAATTGATTTTACTAATAGGAAATTGGGGAGAGCCCACGGGTGCCTGGTAGTGTTATAGATGAAAGAGTATCATACAGACAATGTTATATTAATTTTAGCATAAGATTTTTCACCCTAATTGATATACACAATATTGACAGTGAGAAGATACAGTTAATAGAACTGTCACATATGGATATATATTAGTGATGAGCGGGTTCGGTTTCTCGGAAACCGAACCCCCCCGAACTTCACGCTTTTTACACGGGTCCGAGGCAGACGCGGATCTTCCCGCCTTGCTCGGTTAACCCGAGCGCGCCCGAACGTCATCATCCCGCTGTCGGATTCTCGCGAGGCTCGGATTCTATCGCGAGACTCGGATTCTATATAAGGAGCCGCGCGTCGCCGCCATTTTCACACGTGCATTGAGATTGATAGGGAGAGGACGTGGCTGGCGTCCTCTCCGTTTAGAGTAGACTAGAGAGTAGTAGTGTAGAGACACTTGATTTACTAATTTTGGGGAGCATATTAGGAGTACTACTTGCTGATAGTGTGACCAGTGACCACCAGTTTAATTAATCCGTTCTCTGCCTGAAAAAAAACGATACACAGTGTGACACAGTCACATACCATATCTGTGCTCAGCCTCAGTGTGCTGCATCATCTATGTAATACTGTATATCTGACTGTGCTGAGTGCTCACTGCTCACACAGCTTAATTGTGGGGGAGACTGGGGAGCAGTTATAGCAGGAGTACATATTTTAACAGTGCACACTTTTGCTGCCAGAGTGCCACTGCCAGTGTGACTGGCCAGTGACCACTGACCACCAGTATATTGTGATTGTCTGCCTGAAAAAGTTAAACACTCGTCGTGTGGTGTTTTTATTCTATAAACGCATTCTGCTGACAGTGTCCAGCAGGTCCGTCATTATATAATATATACCTGTCCGGCTGCAGTAGTGATATATATATATTTTTTATATCATTATCATCCAGTCTATATTAGCACTGCAGCAGACGCAGTACGGTAGTCCACGGCTGTAGCTACCTCTGTGTCGGCAGTCGCTCGTCCATCCATAATTGTATACCACCTACCCGTGGTGTTTTTTTTTTTCTATCTTCTTGATACTAGTAGCTTACTTTAGGAGTCTGCAGTGCTGAGCTGACAGTGTCCAGCAGGTCCGTCATTATATAATATATACCTGTCCGGCTGCAGTAGTGATATATATATATGTTTATATCATTATCATCCAGTCTATATTAGCAGCAGACGCAGTACGGTAGTCCACGGCTGTAGCTACCTCTGTGTTGGCAGTCGCTCGTCCATCCATAATTGTATACCACCTACCCGTGGTGTTTTTTTTTTTTTCCTATCTTCTTGATACTAGTAGCTTACTTTAGGAGTCTGCAGTGCTGAGCTGACAGTGTCCAGCAGGTCCGTCATTATATAATATATACCTGTCCGGCTGCAGTAGTGATATATATATATTTTAAATCTCATTATCATCCAGTCTATATTAGCAGCAGATGCAGTACGGTAGTCCACGGCTGTAGCTACCTCTGTGTCGGCAGTCGCTCGTCCATCCATAATTGTATACCACCTACCCGTGGTGTTTTTTTTTTTTTCTATCTTCTTGATACTAGTAGCTTACTTTAGGAGTCTGCAGTGCTGAGCTGACAGTGTCCAGCAGGTCCGTCATTATATAATATATACCTGTCCGGCTGCAGTAGTGATATATATATATATATATATATATATTTTTATATCATTATCATCCAGTCTATATTAGCAGCAGACGCAGTACGGTAGTCCACGGCTGTAGCTACCTCTGTGTCGGCAGTCGCTCGTCCATCCATAATTGTATACCACCTACCTGTGGTGTTTTTTTTTTTTCTATCTTCTTGATACTACTAGTAGCTTACTTTAGGAGTCTGCAGTGCTGAGCTGACAGTGTCCAGCAGGTCCGTCATTATATAATATATACCTGTCCGGCTGCAGTAGTGATATATATATATTTTTTATATCATTATCATCCAGTCTATATTAGCAGCAGACGCAGTACGGTAGTCCACGGCTGTAGCTACCTCTGTGTCGGCAGTCGCTCGTCCATCCATAATTGTATACCACCTACCTGCGGTGTTTTTTTTTCTTTCTATCTTCTTGATACTAGTAGCTTACTTTAGGAGTCTGCAGTGCTGACAGTGTCCAGCAGGTCCGTCATTATATAATATATACCTGTCCGGCTGCAGTAGTGATATATATATATTTTTTATATCATTATCATCCAGTCTATATTAGCAGCAGACGCAGTACGGTAGTCCACGGCTGTAGCTACCTCTGTGTCGGCAGTCGCTCGTCCATCCATAAGTATACTAGTATCCATCCATCTCCATTGTTTACCTGAGGTGCCTTTTAGTTGTGCCTATTAAAATATGGAGAACAAAAATGTTGAGGTTCCAAAAATAGGGAAAGATCAAGATCGACTTCCACCTCGTGCTGAAGCTGCTGCCACTAGTCATGGCCGAGACGATGAAATGCCAGCAACGTCGTCTGCCAAGGCCGATGCCCAATGTCATAGTACAGAGCATGTAAAATCCAAAACACCAAATATCAGTAAAAAAAGGACTCAAAAATCTAAAATAAAATTGTCAGAGGAGAAGCGTAAACTTGTTAATATGCCATTTACCACACGGAGTGGCAAGGAACGGCTGAGGCCCTGGCCTATGTTCATGGCTAGTGGTTCAGCTTCACATGAGGATGGAAGCACTCAGCCTCTCGCTAGAAAAATGAAAAGACTCAAGCTGGCAAAAGCACAGCAAAGAACTGTGCGTTCTTCGAAATCACAAATCCACAAGGAGAGTCCAATTGTGTCGGTTGCGATGCCTGACCTTCCCAACACTGGACGTGAAGAGCATGCGCGCCCCCTGCAAGTGCTGGAAGGAGCACCCGCAGTCCAGTTCCTGATAGTCAGATTGAAGATGTCAGTGTTGAAGTACACCAGGATGAGGAGGATATGGGTGTTGCTGGCGCTGGGGAGGAAATTGACCAGGAGGATTCTGATGGTGAGGTGGTTTGTTTAAGTCAGGCACTCGGGGAGACACCTGTTGTCCGTGGGAGGAATAGGGCCATTGACATGCCTGGTGAAAATACCAAAAAAATCAGCTCTTCGGTGTGGAAGTATTTCAACAGAAATGCGGACAACATTTGTCAAGCCGTGTGTTGCCTTTGTCAAGCTGTAATAAGTAGGGGTAAGGACGTTAACCACCTCGGAACATCCTCCCTTATACGTCACCTGCAGCGCATTCATCATAAGTCAGTGACAAGTTCAAAAACTTTGGGCGACAGCGGAAGCAGTCCACTGACCAGTAAATCCCTTCCTCTTGTAACCAAGCTCACGCAAACCACCCCACCAACTCCCTCAGTGTCAATTTCCTCCTTCCCCAGGAATGCCAATAGTCCTGCAGGCCATGTCACTGGCAATTCTGACGAGTCCTCTCCTGCCTGGGATTCCTCCGATGCATCCTTGCGTGTAACGCCTACTGCTGCTGGCACTGCTGTTGTTGCTGCTGGGAGTCGATGGTCATCCCAGAGGGGAAGTCGTACTCGTAAGACCACTTTTACTACTTCCACCAAGCAATTGACTGTCCAACAGTCCTTTGCGAGGAAGATGAAATATCACAGCAGTCATCCTGCTGCAAAGCGGATAACTGATGCCTTGGCATCCTGGGCGGTGAGAAACGTGGTTCCGGTATCCATCATTACTGCAGAGCCAACTAGAGACTTGTTGGAGGTACTGTGTCCCCGGTACCAAATACCATCTAGGTTCCATTTCTCTAGGCAGGCGATACCGAAAATGTACACAGACCTCAGAAAAAGACTCACCAGTGTCCTAAAAAATGCAGTTGTACCCAATGTCCACTTAACCACGGACATGTGGACAAGTGGAGCAGGGCAGGCTCAGGACTATATGACTGTGACAGCCCACTGGGTAGATGTATGGACTCCCGCCGCAAGAACAGCAGCGGCGGCACCAGTAGCAGCATCTCGCAAACGCCAACTCTTTCCTAGGCAGGCTACGCTTTGTATCACCGCTTTCCAGAATACGCACACAGCTAAAAACCTCTTACGGCAACTGAGGAAGATCATCGCAGAATGGCTTACCCCAATTGGACTCTCCTGTGGATTTGTGGCATCGGACAACGCCAGCAATATTGTGTGTGCATTAAATCTGGGCAAATTCCAGCACGTCCCATGTTTTGCACATACCTTGAATTTGGTGGTGCAGAATTATTTAAAAAACGAGAGGGGCGTGCAAGAGATGCTGTCGGTGGCCAGAAGAATTGCGGGACACTTTCGGCGTACAGGCACCACGTACAGAAGACTGGAGCACCACCAAAAACGCCTGAACCTGCCCTGCCATCATCTGAAGCAAGAAGTGGTAACGAGGTGGAATTCAACCCTCTATATGCTTCAGAGGTTGGAGGAGCAGCAAAAGGCCATTCAAGCCTATACAACTGAGCACGATATAGGAGGTGGAATGCACCTGTCTCAAGCGCAGTGGAGAATGATTTCAACGTTGTGCAAGGTTCTGCAACCTTTTGAACTTGCCACACGTGAAGTCAGTTCAGACACTGCCAGCCTGAGTCAGGTCATTCCCCTCATCAGGCTTTTGCAGAAGAAGCTGGAGACATTGAAGGAGGAGCTAACACAGAGCGATTCCGCTAGGCATGTGGGACTTGTGGATGGAGCCCTTAATTCGCTTAACAAGGATTCACGGGTGGTCAATCTGTTGAAATCAGAGCACTACATTTTGGCCACCGTGCTCGATCCTAGATTTAAAACCTACCTTGGATCTCTCTTTCCGGCAGACACAAGTCTGCTGGGGTTCAAAGAACTGCTGGTGACAAAATTGTCAAGTCAAGCGGAACGCGACCTGTCAACATCTCCTCCTTCACATTCTCCCGCAACTGGGGGTGCGAGGAAAAGGCTCAGAATTCCGAGCCCACCCGCTGGCGGTGATGCAGGGCAGTCTGGAGCGACTGCTGATGCTGACATCTGGTCCGGACTGAAGGACCTGACAACGATTACGGACATGTCGTCTACTGTCACTGCATATGATTCTCTCCCCATTGAAAGAATGGTGGAGGATTATATGAGTGACCGCATCCAAGTAGGCACGTCAGACAGTCCGTACTTATACTGGCAGGAAAAAGAGGCAATTTGGAGGCCCTTGCACAAACTGGCTTTATTCTACCTAAGTTGCCCTCCCACAAGTGTGTACTCCGAAAGAGTGTTTAGTGCCGCCGCTCACCTTGTCAGCAATCGGCGTACGAGGTTACATCCAGAAAATGTGGAGAAGATGATGTTCATTAAAATGAATTATAATCAATTCCTCCGTGGAGACATTGACCAGCAGCAATTGCCTCCACAAAGTACACAGGGAGCTGAGATGGTGGATTCCAGTGGGGACGAATTGATAATCTGTGAGGAGGGGGATGTACACGGTGATATATCGGAGGATGATGATGAGGTGGACATCTTGCCTCTGTAGAGCCAGTTTGTGCAAGGAGAGATTAATTGCTTCTTTTTTGGGGGGGGGGTCCAAACCAACCCGTTATTTCAGTCACAGTCGTGTGGCAGACCCTGTCACTGAAATGATGGGTTGGTTAAAGTGTGCATGTCCTGTTTATACAACATAAGGGTGGGTGGGAGGGCCCAAGGACAATTCCATCTTGCACCTCTTTTTTCTTTCATTTTTCTTTGCGTCATGTGCTGTTTGGGGGGTGTTTTTTGGAAGGGCCATCCTGCGTGACACTGCAGTGACACTCCTAGATGGGCCAGGTGTTTGTGTCGGCCACTAGGGTCGCTTAGCTTACTCACACAGCTACCTCATTGCGCCTCTTTTTTTCTTTGCGTCATGTGCTGTTTGGGGAGTGTTTTTTGGAAGGTCCATCCTGCGTGACACTGCAGTGCCACTCCTAGATGGGCCAGGTGTTTGTGTCGGCCACTAGGGTCGCTTAGCTTAATCACACAGCTACCTCATTGCGCCTCTTTTTTTCTTTGCGTCATGTGCTGTTTGGGGAGTGTTTTTTGGAAGGGACATCCTGCGTGACACTGCAGTGCCACTCCTAGATGGGACAGGTGTTTGTGTCGGCCACTAGGGTCGCTTAGCTTACTCACACAGCTACCTCATTGCGCCTCTTTTTTTCTTTGCGTCATGTGCTGTTTGGGGAGTGTTTTTTGGAAGGGCCATCCTGCGTGACACTGCAGTGCCACTCCTAGATGGGCCAGGTGTTTGTGTCGGCCACTAGGGTCGCTTAGCTTACTCACACAGCTACCTCATTGCGCCTCTTTTTTTCTTTGCGTCATGTGCTGTTTGGGGAGTGTTTTTTGGAAGGGCCATCCTGCGGGACACTGCAGTGCCACTCCTAGATGGGCCAGGTGTTTGTGTCGGCCACTAGGGTCGCTTAGCTTACTCACACAGCTACCTCATTGCGCCTAGAGATGAGCGGGTTCGGTTTCTCTGAATCCGAACCCGCCAGAACTTCATGTTTTTTTTCACGGGTCCGAGCGACTCGGATCTTCCCGCCTTGCTCGGTTAACCCGAGCGCGCCCGAACGTCATCATGACGCTGTCGGATTCTCGCGAGGCTCGGATTCTATCGCGAGACTCGGATTCTATATAAGGAGCCGCGCGTCGCCGCCATTTTCACACGTGCATTGAGATTGATAGGGAGAGGACGTGGCTGGCGTCCTCTCCGTTTAGAATTAGAATAGATTAGAGAGACACTTGATTTACTAATTTTGGGGAGCATTAGGAGTACTCAGTAGTGTACAGTGCAGAGTTTTGCTGATAGTGACCAGTGACCACCACTTTTATTTATAATCCGTTCTCTGCCTGAAAAAAGCGATACACAGCACACAGTGACTCAGTCACATACCATATCTGTGTGCACTGCTCAGGCTCAGGCCAGTGTGCTGCATCATCTATTATCTATATATAATATTATATATATCTGTCTGACTGCTCAGCTCACACAGCTTATAATTGTGGGGGAGACTGGGGAGCACTACTGCAGTGCCAGTTATAGGTTATAGCAGGAGCCAGGAGTACATAATATATTATATAGTGAGTGACCACCAGACACACAGTGCAGTTTATTTAATATATCCGTTCTCTGCCTGAAAAAAGCGATACACACAGTGACTCAGTCAGTCACATACCATATCTGTGTGCACTGCTCAGGCTCAGGCCAGTGTGCTGCATCATCTATATATATTATATATCTGTCTGACTGCTAAGCTCACACAGCTTATAATTGTGGGGGAGACTGGGGAGCACTACTGCAGTGCCAGTTATAGGTTATAGCAGGAGCCAGGAGTACATAATATTATATTAAAATTAAACAGTGCACACTTTAGCTGCAGGAGTGCCACTGCCAGTGTGACTAGTGACCAGTGACCTGACCACCAGTATATAATATTAGTAGTATACTATCTCTTTATCAACCAGTCTATATTAGCAGCAGACACAGTACAGTGCGGTAGTTCACGGCTGTGGCTACCTCTGTGTCGGCACTCGGCAGCCCGTCCATAATTGTATATACCACCTAACCGTGGTTTTTTTTTCTTTCTTTATACATACATACTAGTTACGAGTATACTATCTCTTTATCAACCAGTCTATATATTAGCAGCAGACACAGTACAGTGCGGTAGTTCACGGCTGTGGCTACCTCTGTGTCGGCACTCGGCAGCCCGTCCATAATTGTATATACCACCTAACCGTGGTTTTTTTTTCTTTCTTTATACATACATACTAGTTACGAGTATACTATCTCTTTATCAACCAGTCTATATATTAGCAGCAGACACAGTACAGTGCGGTAGTTCACGGCTGTGGCTACCTCTGTGTCGGCACTCGGCAGCCCGTCCATAATTGTATATACCACCTAACCGTGGTTTTTTTTTCTTTCTTTATACATACATACTAGTTACGAGTATACTATCTCTTTTTCAACCGGTCTATATATTAGCAGCAGACACAGTACAGTGCGGTACTTCACGGCTGTGGCTACCTCTGTGTCGGCACTCGGCAGCCCGTCCATAATTGTATATACCACCTAACCGTGGTTTTTTTTTCTTTCTTTATACATACATACTAGTTACGAGTATACTATCTCTTTATCAACCAGTCTATATATTAGCAGCAGACACAGTACAGTGCGGTAGTTCACGGCTGTGGCTACCTCTGTGTCGGCACTCGGCAGCCCGTCCATAATTGTATATACCACCTAACCGTGGTTTTTTTTTCTTTCTTTATACATACATACTAGTTACGAGTATACTATCTCTTTATCAACCAGTCTATATATTAGCAGCAGACACAGTACAGTGCGGTAGTTCACGGCTGTGGCTACCTCTGTGTCGGCACTCGGCAGCCGTCCATAATTGTATATACCACCTAACCGTGGTTTTTTTTTCTTTCTTTATACATACATACTAGTTACGAGTATACTATCTCTTTATCAACCAGTCTATATATTAGCAGCAGACACAGTACAGTGCGGTAGTTCACGGCTGTGGCTACCTCTGTGTCGGCACTCGGCAGCCCGTCCATAATTGTATATACCACCTAACCGTGGTTTTTTTTTCTTTCTTTATACATACATACTAGTTACGAGTATACTATCTCTTTATCAACCAGTCTATATATTAGCAGCAGACACAGTACAGTGCGGTAGTTCACGGCTGTGGCTACCTCTGTGTCGGCACTCGGCAGCCCGTCCATAATTGTATATACCACCTAACCGTGGTTTTTTTTTCTTTCTTTATACATACATACTAGTTACGAGTATACTATCTCTTTATCAACCAGTCTATATATTAGCAGCAGACACAGTACAGTGCGGTAGTTCACGGCTGTGGCTACCTCTGTGTCGGCACTCGGCAGCCCGTCCATAATTGTATATACCACCTAACCGTGGTTTTTTTTCTTTCTTTATACATACATACTAGTTACGAGTATACTATCTCTTTATCAACCAGTCTATATTAGCAGCAGACACAGTACAGTGCGGTAGTTCACGGCTGTGGCTACCTCTGTGTCGGCACTCAGCAGCCCGTCCATAATTGTATATACCACCTAACCGTGGTTTTTTTTTCTTTCTTTATACATACATACTAGTTACGAGTATACTATCTCTTTATCAACCAGTCTATATATTAGCAGCAGACACAGTACAGTGCGGTAGTTCACGGCTGTGGCTACCTCTGTGTCGGCACTCGGCAGCCCGTCCATAATTGTATATACCACCTAACCGTGGTTTTTTTTTCTTTCTTTATACATACATACTAGTTACGAGTATACTATCTCTTTATCAACCAGTCTATATATTAGCAGCAGACACAGTACAGTGCGGTAGTTCACGGCTGTGGCTACCTCTGTGTCGGCACTCGGCAGCCCGTCCATAATTGTATATACCACCTAACCGTGGTTTTTTTTTCTTTCTTTATACATACATACTAGTTACGAGTATACTATCTCTTTATCAACCAGTCTATATATTAGCAGCAGACACAGTACAGTGCGGTAGTTCACGGCTGTGGCTACCTCTGTGTCGGCACTCGGCAGCCCGTCCATAATTGTATATACCACCTAACCGTGGTTTTTTTTTCTTTCTTTATACATACATACTAGTTACGAGTATACTATCTCTTTATCAACCAGTCTATATATTAGCAGCAGACACAGTACAGTGCGGTAGTTCACGGCTGTGGCTACCTCTGTGTCGGCACTCGGCAGCCCGTCCATAATTGTATACTAGTATCCAATCCATCCATCTCCATTGTTTACCTGAGGTGCCTTTTAGTTGTGCCTATTAAAATATGGAGAACAAAAATGTTGAGGTTCCAAAATTAGGGAAAGATCAAGATCCACTTCCACCTCGTGCTGAAGCTGCTGCCACTAGTCATGGCCGAGACGATGAAATGCCAGCAACGTCGTCTGCCAAGGCCGATGCCCAATGGCATAGTACAGAGCATGTCAAAACCAAAACACCAAATATCAGTAAAAAAAGGACTCCAAAACCTAAAATAAAATTGTCGGAGGAGAAGCGTAAACTTGCCAATATGCCATTTACCACACGGAGTGGCAAGGAACGGCTGAGGCCCTGGCCTATGTTCATGGCTAGTGGTTCAGCTTCACATGAGGATGGAAGCACTCAGCCTCTCGCTAGAAAACTGAAAAGACTCAAGCTGGCAAAAGCACCGCAAAGAACTGTGCGTTCTTCGAAATCCCAAATCCACAAGGAGAGTCCAATTGTGTCGGTTGCGATGCCTGACCTTCCCAACACTGGACGTGAAGAGCATGCGCCTTCCACCATTTGCACGCCCCCTGCAAGTGCTGGAAGGAGCACCCGCAGTCCAGTTCCTGATAGTCAGATTGAAGATGTCAGTGTTGAAGTACACCAGGATGAGGAGGATATGGGTGTTGCTGGCGCTGGGGAGGAAATTGACCAGGAGGATTCTGATGGTGAGGTGGTTTGTTTAAGTCAGGCACCCGGGGAGACACCTGTTGTCCGTGGGAGGAATATGGCCGTTGACATGCCAGGTGAAAATACCAAAAAAATCAGCTCTTCGGTGTGGAGGTATTTCACCAGAAATGCGGACAACAGGTGTCAAGCCGTGTGTTCCCTTTGTCAAGCTGTAATAAGTAGGGGTAAGGACGTTAACCACCTCGGAACATCCTCCCTTATACGTCACCTGCAGCGCATTCATAATAAGTCAGTGACAAGTTCAAAAACTTTGGGTGACAGCGGAAGCAGTCCACTGACCAGTAAATCCCTTCCTCTTGTAACCAAGCTCACGCAAACCACCCCACCAACTCCCTCAGTGTCAATTTCCTCCTTCCCCAGGAATGCCAATAGTCCTGCAGGCCATGTCACTGGCAAGTCTGACGAGTCCTCTCCTGCCTGGGATTCCTCCGATGCATCCTTGCGTGTAACGCCTACTGCTGCTGGCGCTGCTGTTGTTGCCGCTGGGAGTCGATGGTCATCCCAGAGGGGAAGTCGTAAGCCCACTTGTACTACTTCCAGTAAGCAATTGACTGTTCAACAGTCCTTTGCGAGGAAGATGAAATATCACAGCAGTCATCCTACTGCAAAGCGGATAACTGAGTCCTTGACAACTATGTTGGTGTTAGACGTGCGTCCGGTATCCGCCGTTAGTTCACAGGGAACTAGACAATTTATTGAGGCAGTGTACCCCCGTTACCAAATACCATCTAGGTTCCACTTCTCTAGGCAGGCGATACCGAGAATGTACACGGACGTCAGAAAAAGACTCACCAGTCTCCTAAAAAATGCAGTTGTACCCAATGTCCACTTAACCACGGACATGTGGACGAGTGGAGCAGGGCAGGGTCAGGACTATATGACTGTGACAGCCCACTGGGTAGATGTATGGACTCCCGCCGCAAGAACAGCAGCGGCGGCACCAGTAGCAGCATCTCGCAAACGCCAAGTCTTTCCTAGGCAGGCTACGCTTTGTATCACCGCTTTCCAGAATACGCACACAGCTGAAAACCTCTTACGGCAACTGAGGAAGATCATCGCGGAATGGCTTACCCCAATTGGACTCTCCTGTGGATTTGTGGCATCGGACAACGCCAGCAATATTGTGTGTGCATTAAATATGGGCAAATTCCAGCACGTCCCATGTTTTGCACATACCTTGAATTTGGTGGTGCAGAATTTTTTAAAAAACGACAGGGGCGTGCAAGAGATGCTGTCGGTGGCCAGAAAAATTGCGGGACACTTTCGGCGTACAGGCACCACGTACAGAAGACTGGAGCACCACCAAAAACTACTGAACCTGCCCTGCCATCATCTGAAGCAAGAAGTGGTAACGAGGTGGAATTCAACCCTCTATATGCTTCAGAGGTTGGAGGAGCAGCAAAAGGCCATTCAAGCCTATACAATTGAGCACGATATAGTAGGTGGAATGCACCAGTCTCAAGTGCAGTGGAGAATGATTTCAACGTTGTGCAAGGTTCTGATGCCCTTTGAACTTGCCACACGTGAAGTCAGTTCAGACACTGCCAGCCTGAGTCAGGTCATTCCCCTCATCAGGCTTTTGCAGAAGAAGCTGGAGGCATTGAAGAAGGAGCTAAAAGGGAGCGATTCCGCTAGGCGTGTGGGACTTGTGGATGCAGCCCTTAATTCGCTTAACAAGGATTCACGGGTGGTCAATCTGTTGAAATCAGAGCACTACATTTTGGCCACCGTGCTCGATCCTAGATTTAAAGCCTACCTTGGATCTCTCTTTCCGGCAGACACAGGTCTGCTGGGGTTGAAAGACCTGCTGGTGACAAAATTGTCAAGTCAAGCGGAACGCGACCTGTCAACATCTCCTCCTTCACATTCTCCCGCAACTGGGGGTGCGAGGAAAAGGCTCAGAATTCCGAGCCCACCCGCTGGCGGTGATGCAGGGCAGTCTGGAGCGACTGCTGATGCTGACATCTGGTCCGGACTGAAGGACCTGACAACGATTACGGACATGTCGTCTACTGTCACTGCATATGATTCTCTCAACATTGATAGAATGGTGGAGGATTATATGAGTGACCGCATCCAAGTAGGCACGTCACACAGTCCGTACTTATACTGGCAGGAAAAAGAGGCAATTTGGAGGCCCTTGCACAAACTGGCTTTATTCTACCTAAGTTGCCCTCCCACAAGTGTGTACTCCGAAAGAGTGTTTAGTGCCGCCGCTCACCTTGTCAGCAATCGGCGTACGAGGTTACATCCAGAAAATGTGGAGAAGATGATGTTCATTAAAATGAATTATAATCAATTCCTCCGCGGAGACATTGACCAGCAGCAATTGCCTCCACAAAGTACACAGGGAGCTGAGATGGTGGATTCCAGTGGGGACGAATTGATAATCTGTGAGGAGGGGGATGTACACGGTGATATATCGGAGGGTGAAGATGAGGTGGACATCTTGCCTCTGTAGAGCCAGTTTGTGCAAGGAGAGATTAATTGCTTCTTTTTTGGGGGGGGTCCAAACCAACCCGTCATATCAGTCACAGTCGTGTGGCAGACCCTGTCACTAAAATGATGGGTTGGTTAAAGTGTGCATGTCCTGTTTTGTTTATACAACATAAGGGTGGGTGGGAGGGCCCAAGGACAATTCCATCTTGCACCTCTTTTTTCTTTTCTTTTTCTTTGCATCATGTGCTGATTGGGGAGGGTTTTTTGGAAGGGACATCCTGCGTGACACTGCAGTGCCACTCCTAGATGGGCCCGGTGTTTGTGTCGGCCACTAGGGTCGCTAATCTTACTCACACAGTCAGCTACCTCATTGCGCCTCTTTTTTTCTTTGCGTCATGTGCTGTTTGGGGAGGGTTTTTTGGAAGGGACATCCTGCGTGACACTGCAGTGCCACTCCTAGATGGGCCCGGTGTTTGTGTCGGCCACTAGGGTCGCTAATCTTACTCACACAGCTACCTCATTGCGCCTCTTTTTTTCTTTGCGTCATGTGCTGTTTGGGGAGGGTTTTTTGGAAGGGACATCCTGCGTGACACTGCAGTGCCACTCCTAGATGGGCCCGGTGTTTGTGTCGGCCACTAGGGTCGCTAATCTTACTCACACAGCTACCTCATTGCGCCTCTTTTTTTCTTTGCGTCATGTGCTGTTTGGGGAGGGTTTTTTGGAAGGGACATCCTGCGTGACACTGCAGTGCCACTCCTAGATGGGCCCGGTGTTTGTGTCGGCCACTAGGGTCGCTAATCTTACTCACACAGCTACCTCATTGCGCCTCTTTTTTTCTTTGCGTCATGTGCTGTTTGGGGAGGGTTTTTTGGAAGGGACATCCTGCGTGACACTGCAGTGCCACTCCTAGATGGGCCCGGTGTTTGTGTCGGCCACTAGGGTCGCTTATCTTACTCACACAGCGACCTCGGTGCAAATTTTAGGACTAAAAATAATATTGTGAGGTGTGAGGTATTCAGAATAGACTGAAAATGAGTGTAAATTATGGTTTTTGAGGTTAATAATACTTTGGGATCAAAATGACCCCCAAATTCTATGATTTAAGCTGTTTTTTAGTGTTTTTTGAAAAAAACACCCGAATCCAAAACACACCCGAATCCGACAAAAAAAATTCGGTGAGGTTTTGCCAAAACGCGTTCGAACCCAAAACACGGCCGCGGAACCGAACACAAAACCAAAACACAAAACCCGAAAAATTTCAGGCGCTCATCTCTAATTGCGCCTCTTTTTTTCTTTGCGTCATGTGCTGTTTGGGGAGTGTTTTTTGGAAGGGCCATCCTGCGTGACACTGCGGTGCCACTCCTAGATGGGCCAGGTGTTTGTGTCGGCCACTAGGGTCGCTTAGCTTACTCACACAGCTACCTCATTGCGCCTCTTTTTTTCTTTGCGTCATGTGCTGTTTGGGGAGTGTTTTTTGGAAGGGCCATCCTGCGTGACTCTGCAGTGCCACTCCTAGATGGGCCAGGTGTTTGTGTCGGCCACTTGGGTCGCTTAGCTTACTCACACAGCTACCTCATTGCGCCTCTTTTTTTCTTTGCGTCATGTGCTGTTTAGTTAGTTTTTTTTGGAAGGGCCATCCTGCGTGACACTGCAGTGCCACTCCTAGATGGGCCAGGTGTTTGTGTCGGCCACTTGGGTCGCTTAGCTTAGCCATCCAGCGACCTCGGTGCAAATTTTAGGACTAAAAATAATATTGTGAGGTGTGAGGTGTTCAGAATAGACTGAAAATGAGTGGAAATTATGGTTATTGAGGTTAATAATACTTTGGGATCAAAATGACCCCCAAATTCTATGATTTAAGCTGTTTTTTAGGGTTTTTTGAAAAAAACACCCGAATCCAAAACACACCCGAATCCGACAAAAAAAATTCGGTGAGGTTTTGCCAAAACGCGTTCGAACCCAAAACACGGCCGCGGAACCGAACCCAAAACCAAAACACAAAACCCGAAAAATTTCCGGTGCTCATCACTAATATATATACAGGTATCTTCTCACTTTGAGTTTTCTTTTTTTGAAATGAAGTAAGATCCGCTTATAGGAATTTTTATTGAATATCTATTAAAAGTTATATTTTAACTATAATCAAAGTAATAAGAGTGCCCCCACAAAAGAAGGTTTACTTCGTTCTTTCCCAACTGCTCTTTCTTGCAGAAGGGAAATATTATATATTTTGTGTTTAAATAACTGCAACATCACCCCTTTTTGCACCCTTCGCTCGGCCGGCTGAATGCCCGATACGGACAATAGTGCTTGCTATCCTATTACTACTTTTGTATGAGATCCCGCTACTGAAAAAAGGGCAGCAGCTGCCGGGTAAAGGGATTTAATGGCATTTAAATTCCCCCCTAAGTATCGGTAGACATTTTTGATTCATTTGCTTTGTAAAGTTTTTTTGTCACCTGGATCAAGGCAGTAATTCGGCTAAAGATTTTTCCTGCACCAACTGAAGTGTGGCCACATCTCCAGCATCCCGTTCGGTTCCAAGTGAATTGGGAAGGATAAAGAAATGAACAGGGGAATCCCAGTGCCAAATGGATGGCGCAGAGCTAAAAGACATGAATTTGCATAATTTAGCACAGCCTCCTCCCGAGGACCCGCAAATCACATCCTTTTGGGGGCAGGGGCTAGTGACGTGAAAACCCGGCCGCACTCCCTGTAGAGCCAAGCAGCGTCTCCTTTCCAGGATTCTACCAGAGAGGTAAATATGGTGTTATTGCAATACATAGATTTCTGAATTTACAGTAGTCTATTAATTGATCCTGGTTTGCAATTCTAATCTGTATAGTATATCTGCTAATGATATTAAGTTTCCTGTCTCCTGCTCTTTTCTGTGTTATTTAACTGATTGGTGTTCTGAGGACCAGCAACGACATTCCGCTAACCTGGGCCATGTAATTCATAATAAAGGGTAACATTTGCATATTCCTACTGTCTGGCTGAGCTCCTGTCACAGCAATAAAGTATTCGTACAGTAGCACAGGGATCAGTGTTGTGCCCTGTCCTTTTAATCTTTTATTAATGACTTTGTACTCTACTACAGATAGCCTAGAGATTATGTGTCCATATTTTCTAATGGTGCTAAGGTATGTAAGGATCGTAACTAGAGATGAGCGTGTTCGGTTCACGTCCTGAGCCCGGATCCGAGCCCGGCTCGAGTTTTCCTGCCTGACTTGAAAACCAGAACAAGGCAAAACGTCATCTTCCCGCTGTTGGATTCTTGCGGGGTTTGGATACCATATAAGGAGCCGCGCGTCGCTGCCATCTTCACTCCAGTCCTGGAGAGTGTAGTGAGAGGACGTGTCTCCGTGCTCAGTCCAGTGTAGTGTCTTATGCTGCATCAGTCAGTCCAGTGACCAGTCACAGTGCTGGTGTCCTCTGCTGCCATATGTCCAGTGCTCCTGTATAAATCCCTTATAGTGTTGCTGTGTTGTCCTGCATCAGACCAGTGGTAGCATCCTGTGCATCAGCCAGTCCAGTGATCAGTCACAGTGGTGGTGTCCTCTGCTGCCATATGTCCAGTGCCGCTGTATAATAAGTCCCTTACAGTGTCGCTGTATTGTCCTGCATCAGACCAGTGGTAGTGTCCTGTGCATCAGTCAGTGCAGTGACCAGTCACAGTGGTGTCCTCTGCTGCCATATGTCCAGTGCAGTTGTAGTCCCTTACAGTGTCGCTGTGTTAACCTGCATCAGACCAGTGGTAGTGTCCTGTGCATCAATCAGTCCAGTGATGATCAGTCACAGTGGTTGTGTCCTCTGCTGCCATATGTCCAGTGCTGCTGTATAATAAGTCCCTTACAGCGTTGCTGTGTTGTCCTGCATTAGACCAGTGGTAGTGTCCAGTGCATCAGTCAGTTCAGTAACCAGTCACAGTGGTGGTGTCCTCTGCTGCCATACTGTATGTCCAGTGCTGCTGCATAAGTCCCTTAGAGTGTTGCTGAGTTGTCCTGCATCAGACCAGTTTTAGTGTCCTGTGCATCAGTCAGTCCAGTGACCAGTCAAGGTGGTGGTGTCCTCTGCTGCCATATGTCCAGTGCTGCTGTATAATAAGTCCCTTACAGTGTCGCTGTGTTGTCCTGCATCAGACCAGTGGTAGTGTCCTGTGCTGTATATTATTTACTCCAAATAAAAGGGTTATTAACATTTAATCCAAATATAATTTTTACAGGATTTGCCCTGTGTGGTGTAGGGGTACGCTCTCCTGTGCCGCATATTGTGTTATTTAACTCCAGAAAAATAATGGAGAACAAAAATTTGGAGGATAAAATAGGGAAAGATCAAGAACCACTTCCTCCTAGTGCTGAAGCTGCTGCCAATAGCCATGACATAGATGATGAAATGCCATCAATGTTGCCTGCCAAGGCCGATGCCCAATGTGATAGTAGAGGGCATGTCAAATCCAGAAAGCAAAAGTTCAGTAAAATGACCCAAAAAAATAAATTTAAATGGTCTGAGGAGAAACGTAAACTTGCCAATATGCCATTTACGACACAGTGTGGCAAGGAACGGCTAAGGCTCTGGCCTATGTTCATGACTAGTGGTTCAGTTTCACATGACGAAGGAAGCCCTCATACTCCCGCTAGAAGCTAGAAAAATGAAAAGAGTTAAGCTGCCAAAAGCACAGCAAAGAACTGTGTGTTCTAAGATGGTATCACAAATCCCCAAGGAGAGTCCAAATGTGTTGGCGGTTGCGGTGCCTGACCTTCCCAACACTGGACGGGAAGAGGTGGCTCCTTCCACCATTTTTTCTTCTTCTCTTTTCCTCCTCTCTTCTATTTAAAGAAGTATTTCTTCAAAGAATGTTTTTATATATTTGAATTACCATGTCACTTTAAGATCATCATATATATATTTTTATTATTATTCCTTCTAATATGTATGCAAAATTGACTATCCTCTAAATAACTTATAACGAAATTCATAATGTAATCTATAATATAATTATTTTTGAGATGTTAGAAGAGAGTTTTTGATCTCTTCATAATTTTTCGTCTTTCTAAAATAAATAATAATAAAAGATAAGGATTTCATTGAGCCCATTGAAAATATTTAACATTTTTGGAACCAATAGATGATTAATTATCGATATGTTTTAGAATACCATAATTTGTGTATTTTGCAGTAGGTTTCTAAATCTGTATTTAGACATACATGTTTATATTTATATAATTCTTTTTTTGCATATACATTTCAGTTATACAAGAGACCTGTGTTTGGAATTAATTTAATTGCACAGCTGATCATGATTTTTTAATTAATGGGGTATATATACCCGGGCTAGCCACCATTTGTTTATTCATTTCCTTCTGATGAAACGGCCAGTGCTGCAGGCCGAGAAACGCGTTAAGGTACTCCATTGAAGGATTCCACCTGACTGCCATATTCTCCTGACACTTTTTGAGCTGTATACACTGAGTGGAGCATAGCCGCAATCAAATGGACATTTCTCCAGCGGCTAGATAATCTGCCTTCCCACTACACTGTGCCGTTGCACACCCAGATTGGTACAGCGCTCACAGCGGAGAAGTATAGCCGCAATCAAACGGATAGTTCACCAGCGGCGTGACCAGCTGTACTCCCATTGCATCGAGCCGCTGCATACCCGGCTCAGTACAGCGCTCTCAACGGAGAGGCTCCTCCATCAGGTGATACACTACAAGAGAATTTGATTTCTTTATACCATTACCATCTATTCGTTACACATTAATACAGCGCCCGTGTCCGCATTTCCAACACTGGGACACTGTCCGCCAATGAGGCTTGTATGTGCATAAGGAGAGGAGAGACCATACATTTCAACAGTGATTTCTAACAGAGGTACCTCTTATCAGTCTCCCACCTACATGTATTTCAGTTCGTGGACGCACGGCTGAATTTTATGAAGCATCAGTGCAGCTCTTAATCAAGGTCTAGAAGACTTTCTTACATACATCGGTTCAGGAGATATATTGCAGTCTTACTTATTTATTTATATACATTTATGTGATTTTTTACCATTATATTGTTTCAATGTTTTATTAGGCTATTTCATGTATTTTATTTTTATTAATGTGTTTAATAAAACACTATTTTATTAATAAATGTATATATTAGACTCATTCAGCGCTCCCATTTCTTTTTTCCACAACATTTTTGATCCATTGTTGGGGCTGCCCGCCCACAACTGGTGAGCAGCCGTCTGAATCTAATTGGATTGAGTGTGTATTGTGGAGCGCCAATTCTTTGTATATACCTTCCACTATTTGCACGCCCTCTGCAAGTGCTAGAAGGAGCACCCACAGTCCAGTTTCTGATATTCAAATTGAAGATGTCACTTTTGAAGTACACCAGGATGAGGATATGGGTGTTGCTGGCGCTGAGGAGGAAGTTGACGAGGAGGATTCTGATGGTGAGGTGGTTTGTTTTAATCATGCACCAGGGAGACACCTGTTGTTCGTGGGATGAATAAGCTCATTGTGATGCCTGGGCAAAATACCAAAAAAGCCACCTCTTCGATGTGGAATTATTTCTCCACAAATCCGGACAACAGGTGTAAAGACGTGTGTTGCCTCTGTCAATCTGTAATAAGTAGGGGTAAGGACGTTAACCACCTAAGAACATCCTCCCTTATACGTCACCTGCTGCGCATTCATCAGAAGTCAGTGTCAAGTTGTAAAACTTTGGTTAAGAGCGTAAGCAGTCCACTGACACCTAAATCGCTTCTTCCTCTTGTACCCAAGCTTCTGCAAGCCACACCACCAAATCCCTCAACGTCAACTTTCTCCTCAGTCAGGAACGTCAGTAGTCCTGCAGGCCATGTCACTGGCAAGACTGAGGAGTCCTTTCCTAACTGGAATTCGTCCGGAGGATCCTTGAGTGGTACGCCTACTGCTGCTGTTGTTGCCGCTGCTGCTGTTGTTGCTGCTGTGAGTTGATCCTCATCCCAGAGGGGAAGTCGGAAGACCATTTGTACTACATCGACTAAGCAATTGACTGTCCAACAGTCCTTTGTGAGGAAGATGAAATATCACAGCAGTCATCCTGTTACAAAGCAGATAACTGAGACCTTGACAGCTATGTTGGTGTTAGACGTGCATCAGGTATCCCCCATTAGTTCAGCGGGACTTAGAGAATTGTTTGAGGTAGTGTGTCCCCGGCAGTAACGCACGCAGGAAGAGGGTTTCCGAGTACCTGGAAAACCCCGCTGATGAGCCAAATGTTACATTTTTTAGACGGAGACGGCAGTGTCTCCCTCTCAGCAAAAGCCGCGATTGCAATCGCGACCGCGGAGCAGCAGCAACAGAGAGCTACATAGTCTGAGGGAAACTGCTGGCTGTGATTGCTCAGCCGCAGCAGCTCCCTTTCTCCTCACAGGACCGCCAGTCTGCTGCTCCTGCCTCCCAGCCCCTGGTGGATGGGTAACTACAGCAACCCTAGTGGTATATATACCACCATACATGTATACTGCATTTACTGTCTGTATACAGCATGTGTGTATGTATGTGTGTATGTATGTATGTATGTATGTATGTGTGCTTATGTATGAATGTGTTTGTGTATGTATGTATTAATGTGTGTGCTATGTATGTATGTGTGTGTGTGTGTGTGTGTGTGTGTGTGTGTGTGTGTGTGTAGATATATATATATATATATATATATAATGTATGGAATCGGTATGTTTTTCCGGCACACGGGATGCCGGCTGTCAGTATACCGACAGCGGCATACCATCTGTCAGAAGCAAGTCCTCTCGCAGGCTCCCTGCTCTCAAAATGCTTCAGGCAGATGTCGGGATTCCGTTAGTTGGTACTTCGCTGGCTGTTTGGATTCTGGCATCAGTCTCCTGAGCGCCGGGTTCCTGACAGCCGACATTTTAACTGCATCCTATATATATATATACACATATATTTTTTTATTTTTTTTTCCACGATGGTTTGACAGTCCCAAAGCAGCAGGGTAACTGTGGCCGGTGCACCCATAGAAATTGGATAACAGCGGAATCACAGCTCTTGATAAATTATCACAGATAGATATATATATATATTGTAACAGGAGTCTTGCTAGAATGTGCTCTGCTACAAAAATTCCACCAGCAACCGACTCCAGGCTTGTGCAAAAACAACAAATACCTTTTATTCAGGTAACTCAAAAACAAAAACAAAGATATACATAAAACAAAGATCACTGTCTTTAGTATAAACTACCAGGGAGATTAGGCCCTGCCTCACTCCCTGTTACTTAAGGAACCCTTCAGGTCCAGGCATCCTGACATTAGTGGCCCAGCCCTCCGGATCCCACTGTCCCTAGTAGGCCTATCACCTGGACACTAATTGCCTTCAGGAGCCCTCATGGGAAAGACTCTGCTTTAAACCCAGCACCCAGGTGCTGGCTGATGAAGCAGCTTCTTGGACTAAGAAGCCTATAAGACCTGGTCTGGGCCAAATGGATGGGAACCTGGTCCATCCACACTTCCCATCTACCCCCAGGACCCTGTGTATAGCTTACAGGTGGCAAAGTACCTCTCCTGCCACATACCCTTTCCCTCAGCTTTTCCTGGCTCAGAAAAGCGGCATGTGATATTGGCAAGGTTTCACATTTGCCAATTACTTTGGGCTGACAAATCTTTGGGACATAACTTGGGCCCATACACCTGGGTCCCAAGTTCCTCTCCCAAGTACACGTCCAAGGCCCTTTTAACTGGCCTTGGAATCTATTTCCAGTAAAGGTTGGTGGCACCAACTCCACTGTGCCACCTTTTCTTTCCCTCCACTTTGGCATAGTGGCCAAAGTGGTCATTTTAATGGACAACTTCCTGTTGCCCACTAAACTTCCCCTTATCTTCAGCTTTCCACCTTTAGGGATGTTTTCCTAATCAGGCTCGGATTTACTGGCTACTGAGGAAGTCGCTTCATTCTTTTCTGGGTGTTTGTGTGCAAAGCATATAAGACAGAACAGGCCATGCACTCTGTTTAACCTCTTTGCTGCCAATGCAAACCTTTGCACCAAAATCAAACACATTCAGTTTAAACAAAACACATAATTATTTTTATCCCGTGGGGTTGGTTTTAACCACTACTCACAACACCCTTGGTCTGGTACTGATGCCCACGAGTTCAGCTTGGTCTGGAGTTCACTGGTATGTGTGCTGCTACCTTGTGGCTGTTGGGTCCTCATGTGACACGACTAGCAGAAGGGCCTCATGTTGGGTGCCATTTGTAACATGAGTCTTGCTAGAATGTGCTCTTCTACAAAAATTCCACCAGCATCCGACTCCAGGATTGTGCAAAAACAACAAATCTAGTCCAGTGCAGTTGTATAATAAGTCCCTTACAGTGTCGCTGTGTTAACCTGCATCAGACCAGTGGTAGTGTCCTGTGCATCAATCAGTCCAGTGATCAGTCACAGTGGTGGTGTCCTCTGCAGCCATATGTCCAGTGCTGCTGTATAATAAGTCCCTTACAGCGTCGCTGTGTTGTCCTGCATCAGACCAGTGGTAGTGTCCAGTGCATCAGTCAGTCCAGTAACCAGTCACAGTGGTGGTGTCCTTTGCTGCCATACTGTATGTCCAGTGCTGCTGCATAAGTCCCTTAGAGTGTTGCTGAGTTGTCCTGCATCAGACCAGTGGTAGTGTCCTGTGCTGTATATTATTTACTCCAAATAAAAGGGTTATTAACATTTAATCCAAATATAATTTTTACAGGATTTGCCCTGTGTGGTGTAGGGGTACGCTCTCCTGTGCCGCATATTGTGTTATTTAACTCCAGAAAAATAATGGAGAACAAAAATTTGGAGGATAAAATAGGGAAAGATCAAGAACCGCTTCCTCCTAGTGCTGAAGCTGCTGCCAATAGCCATGACATAGACGATGAAATGCCATCAATGTTGTCTGCCAAGGCCGATGCCCAATGTGATAGTAGAGGGCATGTCAAATCCAAAAAGCAAAAGTTCAGTAAAATGACCCAAAAAAATAAATTTAAATGGTCTGAGGAGAAACGTAAACTTGCCAATATGTCATTTACGACACGGAGTGGCAAGGAACGGCTAAGGCCCTGGCCTATGTTCATGACTAGTGGTTCAGCTTCACATGACGAAGGAAGCCCTCATACTCCCGCTAGAAAAATGAAAAGAGTTAAGCTGCCAAAAGCACAGCAAAGAACTGCGTGTTCTAAGATGGTATCATAAATCCCCAAGGAGAGTCCAAGTGTGTTGGCGGTTGCGGTGTCTGACCTTCCCAACACTGGACGGGAAGAGGTGGCTCCTTTCACCATTTGCACGCCCTCTGCAAGTGCTAGAAGGAGCACCCACAGTCCAGTTTCTGATATTCAAATTGAAGATGTCACTGTTGAAGTACACCAGGATGAGGATATGGGTGTTGCTGGCGCTGAGGAGGAAGTTGACGAGGAGGATTCTGATGGTGATGTGGCTTGTTTAAATCATGCACCGGGGGAGACACCTGTTGTTCGTGGGATGAATAAGCCCATTGTGATGCCTGGGTAAAATACCAAAAAAGTTGTAAAACTTTTGGGTAAGAGCGTAAGCAGTCCACCGACACCTAAATCCCTTCTTCCTCTTGTACCAAGCTTCTGCAAGCCACACCACCAAATCCCTCAACGTCAACTTCCTCCTCAGTCAGGAACGTCAGTAGTCCTGCAGGCCATGTCACTGGCAAGACTGAGGAGTCCTTTCCTAACTGGGATTCGTCTGGAGGATCCTTGAGTGGTACGCCTACTGCTGCTGTTGTTGCTGCTGTGAGTTGATCGTCATCCCAGAGGGGAAGTCGGAAGACCATTTGTACTACATCAACTAAGCAATTGACTGTCCAACAGTCCTTTGTGAGGAAGATGAAATATGACAGCAGTCATCCTGTTACAAAGCAGATAACTGAGGCCTTGACAGCTATGTTGGTGTTAGACGTGCATCAGGTATCCCCCATTAGTTCAGTGGGACTTAGAGAATTGTTTGAGGTAGTGTGTCCCCGGCAGTAACGCACGCAGGAAGGGGGTTTCTGAGTACCTGGAAAACCCCGCTGATGAGCCAAATGTTAAATTTTTTAGACAGAGACAGCAGTGTCTCCGTCTCAGCAAAAGCCGCGATTGCAATCGCGACCGCGGAGCAGTAGCAGCAGAGAGCTACATATTCCGGGGGAAACTGCTAGCTGTGATTGCTCAGCCGCAGCAGCTCCCTTTCTCCTCACAGGACCGCCAGTCTGCTGCTCCTGCCTCCCAGCCCCTGGTGGATGGGTAACTACAGCTACCCTGGTGGTATGTATACCACCATATATGTATACTGCATGTACTGTGTGTATACAGCATGTATGTATGTATGTATGTATGTATGTATGTATGTATGTATGTATGTGTGCTTATGTATGAATGTACGTACGTATGTGTGCTTATGTATGTATGTGTTTGTGTATGTATGTATTAATGTGTGTGCTATGTATGTATATGTGTGTGTGTGTGTGTGTGTGTGTGTGTGTGTAGATATATATATATATATATATATATATAATGTATGGAATCGGTATGTTTTACCGGCACACGGGATGCCGGCTGTCAGTATACCGACAGCGGCATACCATCTGTCAGAAGCAAGTCCTCTCGCAGGCTCCCTGCTCTCAACATGCTTCAGGCAGATGTCGGGATTCCGTTAGTTGGTACTTCGCTGGCTGTTTGGATTCTGGCATCAGTCTCCTGAACGCCGGGTTCCTGACAGCCAACATTTTAACTGCATCCTATATATATATATATATATATATATATACATATATATATATATTTTTTTAATTCCACGATGGTTTGACAGTCCCAAAGCAGCAGGGTAACTGTGGCCGGTGCACCCATAGAAATTGGATAACAGCGGAAAGATGCGGCACTCACAGCTCTTGATAAATTATCACAGATAGATATATATATATATATTGTAACAGGAGTCTTGCTAGAATGAGCTCTGCTACAAAAATTCCACCAGCAACCGACTCCAGGCTTGTGCAAAAACAACAAATACCTTTTATTCAGGTAACTCAAAAACAAAGATATACATAAAACAAAGATCACTGTCTTTAGTATAAACTACCAGGGAGGATAGGCCCTGCCTCACTCCCTCTTACTTAAGGAACCCTTCAGGTCCCGGCATCCTGACACTAGTGGCCCAGCCCTCCGGATCCCACTGTCCCTAGTAGGCCTATCACCTGGACACTAATTGCCTTCAGGAGCCCTCATGGGAAAGACTCTGCTTTGAACCCAGCACCCAGGTGCTGGCTGATGAAGCAGCTTCTTGGGCTAAGAAGCCTATAAGACCTGGTCTGGGCCAAATGGATGGGAACCTGGTCCATCCACACTTCCCATCTACCCCCAGGACCCTGTGTATAGCTTACAGGTGGCAAAGTACCTCTCCTGCCACATACCCTTTCCCTCAGCTTTTCCTGGCTCAGAAAAGCGGCATGTGATATTGGCAAGGTTTCACATTTGCCAATTACTTTGGGCTGACAAATCTTTGGGACATAACTTGGGCCCATACACCTGGGTCCCAAGTTCCTCTCCCAAGTACACGTCCAAGGCCCTTTTAACTGGCCTTGGAATCTATTTCCATTAAAGGTTGGTGGCACCAACTCCACTGTGCCACCTTTTCTTTCCCTCCACTTTGGCATAGTGGCCAAAGTGGTCATTTTAATGGACAACTTCCTGTTGCCCACTAAACTTCCCCTTATCTTCAGCTTTCCACCTTTAGGGATGTTTTCCTTATCAGGCTCGGATTTACTGGCTACTGAGGAAGTTGCTTCATTCTTTTCTGGGTGTTTGTGACACCTGACATTAACCAACTCTGGACTGGGGAAGGTTTTTAAGTTCACTCTGGGCCTAGTACTCACCCGGCCCTCACTGGTCTTGGCCTATATGGACAATTCCACCTTTTATCGCCAAGCTCTTGGCACCTGTAACACCTACTCTCTGCCTTGACTTTAATTGTTTCATCCTCCGATCTCCCATCTTTGACCCTAGTCACTGACTCCTGCCATTGTATGACCGGCACATAACCTATTTTGATTCTCTTGTCCAGGTCTCTTATTCGACTCCGTAGTTCAGGAATCTCCTTCACAACTTATTTTAGCTGGCTATTACTTAGGGCAAGCTTTTAGTACTCTCCCCTCAAATTTTCCAGCTCTCGTGTCTCATATAGGGAACTCTCTCTGGGTAGAACAATCTCAGATATGGGACTCTGCACCGATTCCTCTGGGACAGGCTCTTGCTCCTTACTTATGAACTGTCCAAATTCAGCAATTGGATCTTGAACCTCTCGTGGTGGATCATGCCGGGGTGCAACAACCCCAAGATCTAAATCTTGCACCTCATCGTCCACATACACGAGTGGAACGCCATCAGAAGCAGGTTCCCGGATGACTTCGGAAGTAGACTCCTGTATTGCCACTAGCTTAGCCATGACTAGCTTGCGTGGGCGAGACACCTCCAAAGGTACGGTCTTTGTCTGTGATTCGTCAGAGAAAGTCTCACATGTGCACTGGATGCCCAGATCCTGGGTTTCCAAGACCTCAACAGAAGCAATCTCCAGCTGAGATAAGACTTCCTGCTCTAGGATGGGCTCTTGAGTAGTCATCAAATTGCCATCTGTCCAGGTAGACTCCTGGGGTTCATCGTTCTGCCACAGATCCAGCAGATTAGAGGATTCTTGTTTTGGAGGTGGATGATCACTTGGCATCAAGTAAACCTCTCCCAGCTCCATTACCGCTTCCTCCTCACTCCATGTCAACTGAGGAGCAGCCGGGCATCCCACATCCTCATCTCCTGTATCCATAAACACATCTTCTGTGAGCCTCTGTGGCTGCCATGCTCCATCTTGAACAGGTTCTACTGAACACAGGGCTTTGTTCGACTCTTCACCCAAGCTACTACGACATTCTTTTTCCAGAGAATGAGGTGGTGCTGCTTCGGAGGAACTACTCACTGCCATCCTAGGGGTTAACAACAAAACACTGCCATCTGATGTGGCTCTCTCTTGCTGCTTGAAAAATTCCTGTGGATTTTCTGTGTGCTGCGCAATAATGGTTGCAGCTTCCTCCATGCTCTGGAATGGCAATACCAACTGAATGGACATTAGTGCTTGTAAGTGCTCTACCTCTGAGGAAGGGCCCTCATTTCCACTTTCCAGGCAGATGGCCTTACTAGTGGCATAGCAGGGAGCCTTCCGGGCCTTAGGCACTGGCAGCTCTGGCTCAACTTTCCTGTTCCTTCTGGCTGGAACAAGGAATCCAGTATAGTTGGGATCCAATACAGTATGGTACCATTCTTCCGCAGCCTGCACCATCGTTGGCATCGTTTCCCCCAAAGATGGCATCTCCACTTTGGCTGATAATGTCTCTGACCCAACCTTCGGCATAACGTCTTCAGCAACTGGTGTAGCTACACCTGTGTCTGAACTGAAACTAGGCATAGCCAATGGTTTTAGCTTAGAAACCTCCTCCTGAAGCTCCACCAAGTCTTGCGACAGAGCCTTATTGGCCAGCACCAAATTCCCATATCGCGTCTGGTCACAGGAGATTTCCTCTAATAGTCCTTGGCTACGTACTACAAAGTTTTCAGATCTGGGTTTGGCCTTTGCCAGGTTTTCCACAACTATGACACCTGGCCTGAGAGCTTGGCTATCTCTTCTCTACTCCTTCCCAATTTGGTTAGAGAGTCAGACAAAAGAGATTCCTTCTCCTCCAGTTTTTGCGTTAAGGTGTTCACCTGCTCTTGAAGGAAATCACATTTTTCCTTAAGCTCGTCTAGCTCCTGGTCCTTTAATTGGACATTCCTTTCGAGGTCACTTATCATGTGACACCAAAAAAATAAGAATTTACTCACCGGTAATTCTATTTCTCGTAGTCCGCAGTGGATGCTGGGAACTCCGTAAGGACCATGGGGAATAGCGGGCTCCGAAGGAGGCTGGGCACTCTAGAAAGATTTATGACTACCTGGTGTGCACTGGCTCCTCCCACTATGACCCTCCTCCAAGCCTCAGTTAGGACACTGTGCCCGGACGAGCAGACATAATAAGGAAGGATTTAGAATCCCGGGTAAGACTCTTACCAGCCACACCAATCACACCGTACAACTCGTGATACTATATCCAGTTTGACAGTATGAAAACAACTGAGCCTCTCAACAGATGGCTCAACAATAACCCTTTAGTTAACAATAACTATTTACAAGTATTGCAGACAATCCGCACTTGGGATGGGCGCCCAGCATCCACTACGGACTACGAGAAATAGAATTACCGGTGAGTAAATTCTTATTTTCTCTAACGTCCTAGTGGATGCTGGGAACTCCGTAAGGACCATGGGGATTATACCAAAGCTCCCAAACGGGCGGGAGAGTGCGGATGACTCTGTAGCACCGAATGAGAGAACTCCAGGTCCTCCTCAGCCAGGGTATCAAATTTGTTGAATTTTGCAAACGTGTTTGCCCCTGACCAAGTAGCTGCTCGGCAAAGTTGTAAAGCCGAGACCCCTCGGGCAGCCGCCCAAGATGAGCCCACCTTCCTTGTGGAATGGGCATTTACAGATTTTGGCTGTGGTATGCCTGCCACAGAATGTGCAAGCTGAATTGTACTACAAATCCAGCGAGCAATAGACTGCTTAGAAGCAGGAGCACCCAGCTTGTTGGGTGCATACAGGATAAACAGCGAGTCAGAGTTTCTGACTCCAGCCGTCCTGGAAACATATATTTTCAGGGCCCTGACAACGTCTAGCAACTTGGAGTCCTCCAATTCACTAGTAGCCGCCGGCACCACAATAGGCTGGTTCAGGTGAAACGCTGACACCACCTTAGGAAGAAATTGGGGACGAGTCCTCAATTCTGCCCTATCCATATGGAAAATCAGATAAGGGCTTTTACATGATAAAGCAGCCAATTCTGACACTCGCCTGGCTGAAGCCAAGGCCAATAACATGACCACTTTCCACGTGAGATATTTTAGATCCACGTTTTTTAGTGGCTCAAACCAATGTGATTTTAAGAAAACTCAACACCACGTTGAGATCCCAAGGTGCCACAGGGGGCACAAACGGGGGCTGAATATGCAGCACTCCTTTCACAATGCCTGAACTTCAGGTACTGAAGCTAATTCTTTTTGAAAGAAAATCGACAGAGCCGAGATCTGTACTTTAATGGAGCCTAGACTTAGGCCCATATTCACTCCTGCTTGCAGGAAATGTAGAAATCGACCTAGTGGAAATTCCTCTGTTGGGGCCTTTTTTGGCCTCGCACCATGCAACATATTTCCGCCACATGCGGTGATAATGCTTTGCCGTAACATCTTTCCTGGCTTTAATAAGCGCAGGAATGACTTCTTCCGGAATACCCTTTTCCTTCAGGATCCGGCGCTCAATCACCATGCCGTCAAACGCAGCCACGGTAAGTCTTGGAACAGACAGGGCCCCTGCTGAAGCAGGTCCTGTCTGAGCGGCAGAGGCCATGGGTCCTCTGATATCATTTCCTGAAGTTCCGGGTACCAAGCCCTTCTTGGCCAATCCGGAACCACGAGTATCGTTCTTACTCCTCGCCATCTTATTATTCTCAGTACCTTTGGTATGAGAGGCAGAGTAGGGAACACATAAACCGACTGGTACACCCACGGTGTCACTAGAGCGTCCACAGCTATCGCCTGAGGGTCCCTTGACCTGGCGCAATATCTCTTTAGCTTTTTGTTGAGGCGGGACGCCATCATGTCCACCTGTGGCCTTTCCCAACAGTTTACCAACAGCAGGAAGACTTCTGGATGAAGTCCCCACTCTCCCGGGTGTAGGTCGTGTCTGCTGAGGAAGTCTGCTTCCCAGTTGTCCACTCCCGGAATGAACACTGCTGACAGTGCTAGTACGTGATTTTCCGCCCATCGGAGAATCCTTGTGGCTTCTGCCATTGCCATCCTGCTTCTTGTGCCGCCCTGTCGGGTCACATGGGCGACTGCCGTGATGTTGTCTGACTGTATCAGTACCGGCTGGTTTTGAAGCAGGGGTCTTGCCTGACTTAGGGCATTGTAAATGGCCCTCAGTTCCAGAATTTATATGTAGGGAAGTCTCCTGACTTGACCATAGGCCCTGGAAGTTTCTTCCCTGTGTGACTGCTCCCCAGCCTTGAAGGCTGGCATCCGTGGTCACCAGGACCCAGTCCTGTATGCCGAAACTGCGGCCCTCTAGAAGATGAGCACCCTGCATCCACCACAGTAGAGACACCCTGGTCCTTGGAGACAGGGTTATCATTTGGTGCATTTGAAGATGCGATCCCGACCACTTATCTAAGAGGTCTCACGGGAAGGTCCTCGCATGGAACCTGCCGAATGGAATTGCTTCGTATGAAGCCACCATTTTTCCCAGGACTCGTGTGCAACGATGCACCGATACCCTTTTTGGTTTTAGGAGGTCTCTGACTAGAGATGACAGCTCCTTGGCTTTCTCCTGCGGGAGAAACACTTTTTTCTGTTCTGTGTCCAAAATCATCCCCAGGAACAGTAAGCGAGTGGAAGGAACCAGCTGTGACTTTGGAATGTTCAGAATCCAGCCATGCTGTTGTAGCACCTCCTGAGATAGTGCTACTCCGACCAGTAACTGCTCCCTGGACCTTGCCTTTATAAGGAGATCATCCAAGTATGGGATAAATAAAAACTCCCTTTTTTTTTTGAAGGAGTATCATCATTTCTGCCATTACCTTGGTAAACACCCTCGGTGCCGTGGACAGTCCAAACGGTAGTGTCTGGAATTGGTAATGGCAATCCTGTACCACAATCTGAGGTACTCCTGGTGAGGAAGGTAAATAGGGACATGCAGGTAAGCATCCTTGATGTCCAGGGATACCATGTAATCCCCCTCGTCCAGGCTTGCAATAACCGCCCTGAGCGAGTCCATCTTGAACTTTGTTATGTAAGTGTTCAAGGATTTCCATTTTAAAATGGGTCTCACCGAACCGGCTGGTTTCGGTACCACAAACAGTGTGGAATAGTAACCCCGTCCTTGTTGAAGTAGGGGCACCTTGACTATCACCTGCTGGGAATACAGCTTGTGAATTGCCTCTAGCACAGCCTCCCTGCCTGAGGGAGTTGTCGGCAAGGCAGATTTGAGTAAACGGCGGGGGGGAGACGCCTCGACTTCCAGCTTGTACCCCTGAGATACTACTTGAAGGATCCAGGGATCCACCTGTGAGCGAGCCCACTGATCGCTGAAATTTTTGAGGCGGCCCCCCACCGTACCTGGCTACGCCTGTGGAGCCCCCGCGTCATGCGGTGGACTCAGAGGAAGCAGGGGAAGAATTTTGATTCTGGGGACTGGCTGCTGGTGCAGCTTTTTCCCTCTTCCCTCGTTTGACCCGCCTGCTTTTTTGAAGCCGAAAGGACTGTACCTGATAATAAAGTGCGTTTCTTAGGCTGTGAGGAAACCTGAGGTAAAATATTTTCATCCCAGCTGTTGCTGTGGATACGAGGTCCCAGAGACCATCCCCAACCAATTCCTCACCCTTATAAGGCTCTATGTGCCTTTTAAAGTCAGCATCACCTGTCCAGTGTCGGGTCTCCAATACCCTCCTGACAGAATGGACATTGCAATAATTCAGGATGCCAGCCGGCAAAATATTCCTCTGTGCATCCCTCATATATAAGACGACGTCTTATGTTCGCAAAATAGTATCCCTGTTTGAAAGGGGTACAGACCACGCTGCAGCAGTCTGCAGGTCTCAGTCTAGTACCTGAGTGTGTAATTACAGACTTCAGGATAGCCTCCTGCTATTTATCAGCAGGTACCTTCAAAGTGGCCGTATCCTAAGACGGCAGTGCCACCTTGACAAACGTGTGAGCGCCTTATCCACCCTAGGGGATATCTCCCAGCGTAACTTATCCTCTGGCGGGAAAGGGTACGCCATCAGTAACTTGTTTGGTACTTGGGTTAATGTCAGAAATGTGTAACACATTTTATATTGCCAGGATCATGTAACGGATGTTCCTAGTGGATTGTGTATATGTCTCAACCTCGTCGACACTGGAGTCAGACTCCGTGTCGACATCTGTGTCTGCCATCTGAGGGAGCGTTGATGGCCTTTGAGACGTCTGGGCAGGCGCGGGCTGAGAAGCCGGCTGTCCCATAGCTGTTACGTCATCCAGCCTTTTATGTAAGGAGTTGACACTGTCGGTTAATACCTTCCACCTATCCATCCACTCTGGTGTCGGCCCACAGGGGCGACATCTCATTTATCGGCATCTGCTCCGCCTCCACATAAGTCTCCTCATCAAACATGTCGACACAGCCGTACCGACACACCGCACACACACAAGGAATTGTTATGCACACCAGTGCCTGCAGGAATGTACTGGTGTTAGAACAGAGAGGGATGCAAAACAAATGAACTCACAGACAGACTGGGAAATATGACATAACGTACACAGAAGGTGATAGGGTAACAAAACCAACACAGAGTGAACAGAGAAGCCCAGAGGCTAAGAAACTGGGTGTCTCCCTAGTATTAGAAATGCTCAGATGGAAAAAGCAAGATGTTGTGTTTTAATACGTAGAGAACCCGAAATGCTGTTGCTAAGGGCAACAGCAAAACCCTAAAGGGTTACCAACGGGTGTGGCAGTAAACTCCTTGGTCAGAGATGGAATAATAGACACAAGGAGAGTCTCCACAATCCTAATTCTCACTTGCAGGGCCCAGGTTCAGCTTACTGCCACTAAACTGACACATGGACGCCCTGCACAGTGAGAGAGGATTATGCAGGCAGGTCTGAAAGTACAGCCACAAACCTGCTGGGTTCACAGAATAGCAAAAGAACCTCAGCAGGCTAAACGACTGACTCCAGTCTTACTGCTAGGTCTGGATTGGCAGAGTGTAGTACCAAATGCCCAGGCCTATTTGCAGTAAGCAACAACAAAATACAAAGCTACACAGTACTGGCTAACTTTCAGGAACTGACTAACCAACAAAGATTCAGCAGCATCTGCTTAACCTGAGAAGAGGCCTTATAAAGCAGGTGCTGTCCACGCCCCCCTCAGACCTCACAGACTGTGAGCACAAAAACCAGCACCGGATCCCATGCCTGTAACCACTGCACAGCAAAAGACCCGAACCGGAGTATCAGCTGCGCTCAGGTTACTCCGCTAGCACTTGTCTCCCGGTTGCCATGACAACGTGGCAGCACAGGGCAGGAGACCCTAACAGTACCCCCCCTCTGACGATGGGTCAAAGAACCCCTACCACCGGGTTTATCGGGGAACTGCGAGAAGAAAGAGCGTATCAGTCTGGGGGCATGAAGATCACAACTGCGCACCCACGACCGCTCCTCCGGGCCATACCCCTTCCAGTGCACCAAAAATGACAGCCGACCCTGAACCATCTTGGAGTCAAGAATCCTTTCAACAACAAACTCCCTCTGGCCACGTATCAGAAGAGGGGAAGGTCTTCCTCTGGAAGAAGGATTACTAATCGCCCGTTTTAAAAGGGAACAATGAAATGTTTTATTGATACCCAAAGAACGGGGCAGATCTAACTGAAATGCCACCGGATTGATAACCCTGGTGATCTTATAAGGGCCGATGAACCGGGGGCCTAACTTATGAGATGGCTGTTTCAACTTCAAATTCTTGGTAGACAACCAGACGAAGTCTCCTAATTTGAAGCTGCAGGGTCTTTTCCGCTTATCAAAAACCCTTTTGGTCACTAATGACACAGACACAAGGGCTTTCTTCACTTTCCTCCAAATACCTCTAAGGACCGAAACGACAGAGGAACCACCAGGCGTGGAGTCCAGGGGGTCAAAAGAATTGGCCTTAGGATGATGCCCATACACACAAAGGAAGGGAGAGATCCCTGTAGCAGAGTGAGCCGCATTGTTATAGGCAAACTCCGCCATTGACAGATGAGCAACCCAGTCAGTCTGACACTTGGAGACATAACACCTGAGGAACTGCTCCAAGGTCTGGTTCACCCTTTCAGTCTGCCCATTAGACTGCGGATGGTAGCCTGACGACAAGCTGACAGAAATCTGGAGATCGGAACAAAATGCCCTCCAGAATTTGGCCACAAACTGGGATCCGCGGTCAGAGACCACATCAAGTGGCAACCCGTGGAGGCGCACAACATGCAGCATAAATAATTCAGACAGGCGTCTGGCCGATGGCAGCCCAACCAGTGGAATGAAGTGCGCCATCTTCGAAAACCTGTCAACGACAACCCAGATGGCTGTCATCCCAGAGGATTTGGGCAAGTCCACAACAAAATCCATTGAAATGTGGGTCCATGGCTTAGATGGAATAGAGAGTGGATGTAATGGGCCAACAGGAACCCCTCTAGGAGTCTTATTTCGGGCACAGATGTCACATGCCCGAACCCACTGATCCACATCCTTAGCCACCGAGGGCCACCACACCGCCCTAGATAGCAACTCCCGAGTTCTGGCAATACCCGGGTGACCTGCCGACTTCTTGGCATGGAATTCCAGGAACACTCGCTGTCTTAACCTAGGAGGCACAAACAAAAGACCTACCGGAAGGTCTGGAGGAGCCTGCTCCTGTGCTCTAAGGACTAATGACAAGAGGTCCTGGGTAATGCCCACTTTAATACATGATGGGGACACAATGGGCAACGGCTCCTCGGTGGTCTCCTGGATTGGAGCAAAACTCCGCGAGAGCGCATCAGCCTTGATGTTTTTTGACCCAGGGCGATATGTTATCAAAAAATTAAAGCGAGCAAAAAACAAAGCCCATCGTGCCTGCCTGGCATTGAGACGCTTCGCTGACTCTAAATATGCCAAATCCTTATGGTCGGTGAGAATTGAGACCACAAACTTAGCCCCCTCAAGCCAGTGTCTCCACTCCTCGAGTGCATCCTTAATAGCCAACAATTCCCGGTTACCCACGTCATAATTCATCTCGGCAGGCGAAAATTTACGGGAAAAGTAAGCACAGGGATGAAGGCGATTATCAGACACTCCCATCTGAGAGAGCACTGCCCCAATACCCATCTCAGAGGCATCCACCTCCACCACAAAAGGACGCTCTGGATCTGGGTGTCGCAGCACCTTGGCCGAGACAAATGCCCTTTTGAGACGGGCAAAAGCCGCTTTGGCCTCACGAGACCAGTGAGCAACATCCGCCCCTTTCTTAGTGAGTGCCACCAAGGGCGCCACTATAGACGAAAATCCAGCGATAAATCGTCTATAAAAATTTGCAAAGCCCAGGAAACGCTGAAGCGCCTTCAAACTAGTGGGCTGCACCCAATCCAGGACTGCCTGTACCTTGGAACCCTCCATTTGGAAACCTTCTGGGGAGATAATATATCCTAGAAATGCGATTTGCTGAACTTCAAATTCGCACTTCTCCAGCTTCGCCCCAAGCCGGTGGTCTCTGAGTTTCTGGAGGACTAAGCGTACATGCTTCCGATGTTCCTCCAGGGAATGGGAGAAGATTAGGATGTCATCTAAGTATACAACTAAGAATCTATCCAAATATTCCCTGAGCACATCGTTCATGAAATCCTGGAAGACTGCCGGGGCATTACAGAGCCCAAAAGGCATCACCAAATATTCATAATGCCCTGAGTGGGTATTAAAGGCAGTCTTCCATTCATCCCCCTCTCTTATTCGGATTAGATTGTACGCACCGCGTAGGTCAATCTTAGAAAAAATGGTGGCAGTACGAAGCTGGTCAAACAAGACCGAAATGAGAGGCAGTGGGTATGAGTTTTTAATCGTGATACGGTTCAATTCCCTGAAGTCGATGCAGGGTCGCAATGAACCGTCCTTTTTACCCACGAAGAAGAACCCCGACCCAACTGGAGACTGTGAAGGTCTGATAAATCCTTTAGCCAAGTTCTCCTGAATGTACTCTGCCATAGCCTGAGTCTCAGGACGTGACAGGGAGTACAACCTGCTCTTGGGAAGCTTAGCATTCGGCAACAAATCAATGGCACAGTCATAGGGGCGATGGGGAGGTAGTACCTGTGCAACTTTTTTGGAGAACACGTCCGCAAAATCTGCATAACACCCTGGCAATCCTGGCAAACTTAGCTGCGAGAGCCTGACTGGAAGGCTCAAGCAACTCCTGAAACAATCAGTACCCCAACTAAGAATCTCCCCAGAGACCCAGTCAAATTGAGGATTGTGGGCCCTTAACCAGGGTAACCCCAACACCAATGGGGCAAAAGTACAGACAGTCACATAAAAGGACAATTTTTCAGAGTGTGTGGCTCCAATAAACAAAGAAATCTGGCTAGTGCAAGAGGTAATTTTACCCTGGGATAATGGTTCCCCGTTTAACCCACAAATCTCAATTTCCGACGCCAAGGGTACTAAGGAAACAGAGTGTTTCAGGGCGAATTGGCGGTCCATAAAAACCCCGTCGGCCCCACTGTCCACAAAGGCCTCAGTCTTGACAGTTTGACCGAGGATCTTCAAGGTCACCGGAATGATAAGTCTTCTTGGGAAATTCTGACTTCTGGCCTGACAGGATATTTCCCATCACCCTCAGGTCCTGAAGTTTTCCGGCTTTTCTGGGCATGATACTACCACATGACCCTTATTCCCACAGTACAAACACAACCCCTGCTGTCTCCTCCGCGTCTTCTCACGCGAGGAGAGGCGGGTAGCCCCAATCTGCATAGGCTCCTCGGAAAATTCCTCAGAGTCTGAGGTTCCCTTGGGAAAGAAGGAAACCTCGGTCTCCCTTTCAAGCCTACGCTCTCTCAGCCGTCTATCCACCCGGATGGATAACTGCATGAGCTGATCCAAGCTATCAGGCAAGGGATATTGTACCAGTTGGTCTTTTATCTGGTTAGAAAGACCTCTTCGGTACTGGTGTCTCAGGGCTGGGTCATTCCACTGGGTATCATGGGCCAACCTCCGAAACTCCGTACAGTAAACCTAAACTGGCCTTCGCCCTTGCTTAAGGATCGAAATCTGAGCCTCGGCTGAGGCCGTCTTGTCAGGGTCATCATACAACATGCCCAGTGCCGTAAAAAAAGCATCAACACTTTTAAGCGACGGACAGTCAGGCTGCAACCCATATGCCCAGACCTGTGGGTCTCCTTGTAGCAAGGAAATCACTATGCCCACCCGCTGAATCTCTGACCCAGAAGACTGAGGCCTAAGCTGGAAATATAACTTGCAGCTCTCCTTGAAACAAAAGAACTGCGAGCGATCTCCAGAAAAACGATCCGGAAGATTTACTTTCGGCTCCTTAACCCCTGAAGGTGCTGCTGCTGCGGGAGCTCCGCCAGCTGCCTGGGAGGTGTGCATAATGGACAAATCATTAAATTGACGAGTCAGGACCTGCACCTGATCGACCACCTGTTGCAACGTATTTTGAGGGGTATGCTCCATATTCCCACAAAATTTCAACAGGAGTATTGGGCTGCTGAATATGTTATGCACACCAGTGCCTGCAGGAATGTACTGGTGTTAGAACAGAGAGGGATGCAAAACAAATGAACTCACAGACAGACTGGGAAATATGACATAACGTACACAGAAGGTGATAGGGTAACAAAACCAACACAGAGTGAACAGAGAAGCCCAGAGGCTAAGAAACTGGGTGTCTCCCTAGTATTAGAAATGCTCAGATGGAAAAAGCAAGATGTTGTGTTTTAATACGTAGAGAACCCGAAATGCTGTTGCTAAGGGCAACAGCAAAACCCTAAAGGGTTACCAACGGGTGTGGCAGTAAACTCCTTGGTCAGAGATGGAATAATAGACACAAGGAGAGTCTCCACAATCCTAATTCTCACTTGCAGGGCCCAGGTTCAGCTTACTGCCACTAAACTGACACATGGACGCCCTGCACAGTGAGAGAGGATTATGCAGGCAGGTCTGAAAGTACAGCCACAAACCTGCTGGGCTCACAGAATAGCAAAAGAACCTCAGCAGGCTAAACGACTGACTCCAGTCTTACTGCTAGGTCTGGATTGGCAGAGTGTAGTACCAAATGCCCAGGCTTATTTGCAGTAAGCAACAACAAAATACAAAGCTACACAGTACTGGCTAACTTTCAGGAACTGACTAACCAACAAAGATTCAGCAGCATCTGCTTAACCTGAGAAGAGGCCTTATAAAGCAGGTGCTGTCCACGCCCCCCTCAGACCTCACAGACTGTGAGCACAAAAACCAGCACCGGATCCCATGCCTGTAACCACTGCACAGCAAAAGACCCGAACCGGAGTATCAGCTGCGCTCAGGTTACTCCGCTAGCACTTGTCTCCCGGTTGCCATGACGACGTGGCAGCACAGGGCAGGAGACCCTAACAGGAATGCTCCAATGAGGACAGGACCCACAAAAGCCCTTTGGGGGGACAGAGTGAGAGTATGCCAGCACACACCAGAGCGCTATATAATGCAGGGACTAACTGAGTTATGTCCCCTATAGCTGCTTTTATATAATTGATACTGCGCCTAAATTTAGTGCCCCCCCTCTCTGTTTTAACCCTGTTCTGTAGTGTAGACTGCAGGGGAGAGCCAGGGAGCTTCCCTCCAACGGAGCTGTGAGGGAAAAATGGCGCCAGTGTGCTGAGGAGATAGGCTCCGCCCCTTTTTCGCGGACTTTTCTCCCGCATTTTTATGGAATCTGGCAGGGGTTAATATACATCCATATAGCCCTGGGGGTTATATGTGATGTATTTTTGCCAGCCAAGGTGTTTATATTGCTGCTCAGGGCGCCCCCCCCCCCCCAGCGCCCTGCACCCATCAGTGACCGGAGTGTGTGGTGTGCATGAGGAGCAATGGCGCACAGCTGCAGTGCTGTGCGCTACCTTGGTGAAGACTGATGTCTTCTGCCGCCGTTTTTCCGGACCTCTTCTTGCTTCTGGCTCTGTAAGGGGGACGGCGGCGCGGCTCCGGGACCGAACACCAAGGACTGGGCCTGCGGTCGATCCCTCTGGAGCTAATGGTGTCCAGTAGCCTAAGAAGCCCAATCCGGCTGCAAGCAGGCGAGTTCGCTTCTTCTCCCCTTAGTCCCTCGCTGCAGTGAGCCTGTTGCCAGCAGGTCTCACTGAAAATAAAAAACCTAAATCTATACTTTCTTTCTAAGGGCTCAGGAGAGCCCCTAGTGTGCATCCAACCTCGGCCGGGCACAAGATCTAACTGAGGCTTGGAGGAGGGTCATAGTGGGAGGAGCCAGTGCACACCAGGTAGTCATAAATCTTTCTAGAGTGCCCAGCCTCCTTCGGAGCCCGCTATTCCCCATGGTCCTTACGGAGTTCCCAGCATCCACTAGGACGTTAGAGAAAAAAGGTTCCATGCCAAAATCTTCCCCAAGATCAGGATTACTCCCCAATAAACTCTCCACTTCACTCTCCAACTGTGGGGCTTTAATAGGGTCACATAAGTTCCTGACCTGAGGTGTTAGAGCTGTCACCCCTTTTGTTTTTTTAGCATGAATTCTCTTTTTGTTACCCATTTGAAGAGACACTTCAGAATAAGCTGTATATCTGAAAATCTTTATTCACCCTGTTACCTTTGAAAACTGTAAGTGAAAGAGAAAATAAAAATTCCTTTTTTCTTTTTTTAGCACAGATTAAGCTTTTAGCAAAGCACTGAAAGCATGTACATAGTGGTCACAAATAACCTTACACTGGTAGTGCAACTTCTCCCTTCAGGCTCTTAAACTAGAAATCAGGGATTGCTGGGACACATAGCGCCACAAAGTTTCCCTATTTAAATAGAACCACATTTATAAAAGGTTTCAACTTTTGCTTGATTGGTCTTAATGAGCAAATTAACAGGGACACCAGACTCCTATTATCAGATTTTGCAGGCACAGGTAAAAATAAGCTTGGAAAAGAAATTCAGTCATAAATTATCAGCTGCTTGCAACCCCTTAGAGCAAATCAGCACAGCTACTTTCAATGAATTGTGCAAAGCATATAAGACAGAACAGGCCATGCACTCTGTTTAACCTCTTTGCTGCCAATGCAAACCTTTGCACCAAAATCAAACACATTCAGTTTAAACAAAACACATAATTATTTTTACCCCGTGGGGTTGGTTTTAACCACTACTCACAACACCCTTGGTCTGGTACTGATGCCCACGAGTTCAGCTTGGCCTGGAGTTCACTGGTATGTGTGCTGCTACCTTGTAGCTGTTGGGTCCTCGTGTGACACGACTAGCAGAAGGGCCTCATGTTGGGTGCCATTTGTAACAGGAGTCTTGCTAGAATGTGCTCTTCTACAAAAATTCCACCAGCATCCGACTCCAGGATTGTGCAAAAACAACAAATACCTTTTATTCAGGTGGCTCAAAAACAAAGATATACATAAAACAAAGATCACTGTCTTTAGTATAAACTACCAGGGAGGTTAGGCCCTGCCTCACTCCCTCATACTTAAGGAACCCTTCAGGTCCCGGCATCCTGACACTAGTGGCCCAGCCCTCCGGATCCCACTGTCCCTAGCAGGCCTATCACCTGGACACTAATTGCCTTCAGGAGCCCTGACTCATGGGAGATACTCTGTTTTAAACCTAGCACCCAGGTGCTGGCTGATGAAGCAGCTTCTTGGGCTAAGAAGCCTATAAGACCTGGTCTGGGCCAAATGGATGGGAACCTGGTCCATCCACACTTCCCATCTACCCCCAGGATCCTGTGTACAGCTTACAGGTGGCAAAGTACCTCTCCTGCCACAATATATACATACCCACGGAAACTCCCCTGAATAAATCCTTTTGCCCCTGCCCGGTACCAAATTTCATCTAGGTTCCACTTCACTAGGCAGGCTATACCGAGAATGTACAGAGACATCAGAAAAAAGTGTCCTCAGTGTCCTAGAAAATGCAGTTGTACCCACTATCCACTTAACCTTAGACAAGCGGAACAGGGCAGACTAAGGACTATATGACTGTGACAGCCCACTGGGTAGATGTATTGCCTCCCGCAGCAACAACAGCAGCGGCACCAGTAGCAGCATCTCGCAAACACCAATTCGTTCCTAGACAGGCTACGCTATGTATCACTGTTCTCCGTAAGAGGAACACCGCTGACAACCTCTTACGGAAACTGAGGGACATCATCGCAGAATGGCTTACCCCAATTAGACTCTCCTGGGGATTTGTGATATCGGACAGCGCCACCAATATTGTGCGTGCATTACATCTGGGCAAATTCCAGCATGTCCCATGTTTTGCACATACTATTAATTTGGTGGTGCGGAATTTTTTGAAAAATTACAGGGGCGTGCAGAAGATGCTGTCGGTGGCCTGAAAAATTGCGAGCCACTTTCGAGCACCAGCAAACACTCCTGAACCTGCTCTGCCATCACCTGAAGCAAGAGGTGGTAACGAGGTGGAATTCAATACTCTATATGCTTCAGAGGATGGAGGAGCAGCAAAAGGCCGTTCAAACCTATACATCCACCTATAATATAGGCAAAGGAGGGGGAATGCACCTGATTCAAGCGCAGTGGAGAATGATTTCCGTCTGATTTCCATCTTGTGCAAGATTCTCCAACCCTTCGAACTTGCCACACGTGAAGTCAGTTCAGACACTGCTTGAGTCAGGTCATTCCCCTCATCAGGCTTTTGCAGTAGCAGCTGGAGAAATTGAAGGAGGAGCTAATACGGAGCGATTCTGCAAAGTATGTGGGAGTTGTGGATGGAGCCCTTCATTCGCTGTGCCAGGATTCAAGGGTGGTCAATCTCTTGAAATCAGAGCACTACATTTTGGCCACTGATCCTAGGTTTAAAGCCTACGTTGTATCTCTATTTCCAACAGACACAAGTCTGCAGAGGTTCAAAGACCTGCTGTTGAGAAAATTGTTAACTCAAGTGGAATGTGACCCGTCAACAGGTCCTCCTTCACTTTCTCCCGCAACTGGGGCTGCTAGGAAAAGGAAAAGATTTCCTAGCCCACCCACTGGCGGTGATGCAGGGCAGTCAGGAGCGAGTGCTGACATCTGGTCCGGACTGAAGGACGATTGCTGACATGTCTACTGTCACTGCATATGATTCTGTCACCATTGAAAGAATGGTGGAGGATTATATGAGTGACAGCATCCAAGTAGGCATGTCAGACAGTCCGTATATATACTGGAAGGAAAAAGAGGCAATTTGGATGCCCTTGCACAAACTGGCTTTATTTTAAGTTGCCCCCCCTCCAGTGTGTACTCCGAAAGAGTGTTTAGTGTAGCCGGTAACCTTGTCAGCGATCGGCATAGGAGGTTTCTTCCACAAAATGTGGAGAAGATGATGTTCATCAAAATGAATTATAAATTCCTCCGGGAAGACCTTTACCAGCAATTGCCTACAGAGAGTACACAGGGACCTGTGATTGTGGATTCCAGTGGGGACGAATTAATACTCTGTGAGGAGGAGGAGGATGTACACACTGAAAGCGGTGAGGAATCGGAGGATGAGGATGAGGTCGACATCTTGCCTCTGTAGAGCCAGTTTCTGCAAAGAGACACAGAGCATTACTGGGGACATACCCACAAGACAGAGCGGTTTTGTGATCTCACATTTTTGCCACCTTAAAAATATCCAATTTCATGTAAAGAAGGATGAGCCATGTTCCATCCGAATAGGACGGACATAAAGTATGCAAAAATGCACGAATTCGCCTCTGCACTGCACTACACTTGGAGAAGGACTTAGGACTGCTAGTTACAGAAAGCCAAATAGTAGCACTCAGGGGCACCAAGGATGGACGGGGCAAAGTATTGATGACCTGGCCTCTCTGGTAGCCTGCAAGCGTAAAGAAGGTGTAACCATGCCCCAATATGGCACGGACACCACCAATGGGGGATGTCCCCCAAAGCACACACACTTCCTCAGTTAATGTGCCCACAAACCCCCAGTATCCAGACCTGTCTGATATCTCAGCGGCCCCAATAGCACCCAGTGACCGGAATCAACTGCAACAAATTAATTTTATGAAAAAATAGTAGAACATTTGTTACACTTAAAGAGCACAGTTTTGAGCGAAAACCTGAGAGGGTTCAGAAATGTTATACTAAAAGAAGGGGGGCTGTTGACCGCACAGTCTAGAGAACAATGAAAATAGAAGATATCTAGGCCGAAGGACAATCTCTAAATGAGTAACCAATCCTACCCCAAGTTTCCTATATCTTGCACTATTGTGCTAGTGTACCGATTGAGGGCTATGGGGGGTGCTCCCTGAGAGTTTGGGTTAAATTTTTGCAACAGAACTTTACCTAGAGTGGTAAACAAGAACTCTCCTATGTTGGGGCACTCTGTTAGTGTCGTAAATATATATACAGTACCCTTGGATCAATAATAGGGAAAGAAAGATAGAAGAGAGATAAGGATAGAAGAAAGACTCTATTTAAACTTAACTTTTATTGTAGATTACTTAAAATATTCAATAGATAACACTTACTTTATCTAAAAAGGCGAAATATAGACACACTACATATATCACAACATTTAACACATTAAAAGGTACAGTAGGAGTAAGAACTATAATGGGCCTTAGCCCTATTGATAGAGAATATTTCTATGAATGACACCTTCAAGTTTTAAGTCAAGACCTTTTGGCGTTTTTTTTGGTTCTGCTGCCTCGTATGTGCTTTTGCATTATATACGTAGGTGAGAGACCATTACTTGTGCCAGTCTCTAGAGTCACAGACAGTGCCAGAACATTAGCGGAGAGTGTTTTATTCACTTCTACTTTTGGTTGATGACCTATGGTCAGCGCAGCCAATGAGAGAGCTACTGACACTTGACCTGCTCTGGTGTTGAAAAGAGGACAGAGTGTATGAGGGCAAGACTATATAACAAACTTCGTGGTTCTGCTGCCACGCATGTGCTTAAGCATTATATGCGTGGTGAGAGACCATTACTGATGCTAGTCAATGGAAATATAGATTAGGCCAGTCAAACATGCACGCAGCTCTCTCATCCAGAATAGTCCCCCTGCGGTCCCTGCACTGTGGCGGCATAACAGGGAAGTAGGGGCCCCTTTCGGGACAGCAGAAGCTACTCGCACTTCTTTTTTCCATCCCGGTATCAGATGTACCCCGAACTCTCATCGGCCTCATTCACTGCATTCATTTGCACATGAGACGACAGCAGAAAGGGGAACCAGTCTGTCATTACCGGGAAGTGCTTTTTCTTTCACGTTATAATCACCCACATGATTTAGCAGCCTACTGCTTAGCAACAAGGTACACCACACTATGATACATTGTTGTCATCGTCAGACACAATATTTATTGTTGTTTCATGCTAAATACTGCTACATGTGGGTATTGAATATTAGACAGCTATCGGCCTGATGATCCTTTCATGTATATCATGTTACCATGGTTGATGAAATTACTATGGGACTGTGATCTTTATGCCGTATATATAATGAATTAATTTGTATGTGCATGTTGTCATGGGATATTATCACATTATATGAAGAACAATTTCTGTCCTCTGCTATATCAATTGTCGTATGCCTGAAAAGGAACACGTATAAGAATAAGAGCTGTCTTCTTGTATGAAGGGAAGAGGCCAATGTTGCTTTCCACTGATGAATATCTGACACATTAGGTGCGACTCATCAGACTACTCAATCAATTGAGATGCGGTTTATAAATTGACCATTCCTTGATGCACTAATATGTTATTCTAAATACTATAGAATTTTGAAGTGTGCATCCGTACCATTCCTGCCCTCTTGGAGGACTACTACCGCCTCCCACTAAAGGGGATGCACGACAGTAGATTTAACAGTTGCCGTTTATCGGGTATAAGCCTTCAGTATGAGATTCTAATATTTACTGAGAGAAATCTCCTGATACCTTTTGGCTACCCGTATTAATCATTAAATCAACATTTTTCACTTTTTGTTTCACATTTCCACAACTATTATATGCTAGCAGTAACCTTGGATGGGCTGCTCTTGCTATATAGTTAATGATTAATATTACGAAATTATCACAAGAAACGTCTGTAATTTTGTAATTTTTATTCTATTAAGGTCACATTAGCAGATACGAGGTTATGTCATTAATCTATCTACTGTGAGATCCTATTTACTCACATGATATGATAGGTACATACCGCGTAACAGCCGTGCTATGACTCAGTGTCGTTAAAAGTCAATCTGGACTAACCTGTTTTGATTGAATATTTATTTGACCTTTTTTCTTAATTAATCGTAATAAATGCTAAGTTTTAATTTTATAATATCTCAGATTCATATATAAAAAAGAGTGCGCCACCAAGTAAGCCTTCTCTGGGTGACGACCCTCCTGTGGTCGCTCTCCCTTTTGTGTCCTCTCAAGATTGTACCGTGCTTACTGGTGCACCTCCAGCCCCTTTCAATTGTATATAGGGTATTTTTCCTATTTAAATGATTTTCTTTAAAATAGGCTGGTTCTTTATCTTTTCACTAATATTGCTGAATAAAAGCCTGTGCGTGGCCCTTTGAGACTATATGTCTCTTTTTTCTTTCTGGATATATGTAGTGTGTCTATATTTCGCCTTTTTAGATAAAGTAAGTGTTATCTATTGAATATTTTAAGTAATCTACAATAAAAGTTAAGTTTAAATAGAGTCTTTCTTCTATCCTTATCTCTCTTCTATCTTTCTTTCCCTATTATTGATCCAAGGGTACTGTATATATATTTACGACACTAACAGAGTGCCCCAACATAGGAGAGTTCTTGTTTACCACTCTAGGTAAAGTTCTGTTGCAAAAGGGTTCAGAAATGGTCAGCTACATCAAAGGAATGGAAATGTTACATTATAAAGGGAGAGGTAGACAAGCTACGTTTCTTCACAGTCGGAGAAAAGGGGGAGTGGCATAATAGACAAACAGTGTCTAGTTAGGCAGTCAATAGATAGACACCACATGTTAGACAGTCAAAAGGTCGACAGGGTAAAAAGGTCGACAAGGTAAAATGGTAGACATGTAAAAAGTAGACAGTACAAAAGGTCGACATGAAAATGGTCGATATAAAAAAGGAAGACACCATTTTTTTGCATTTATAGTTGGTTTATAACCAACTCTATGCCGACATGGATAGAGAAGGTATGAAAAAGTCCTTAAACATGTACAATAAAAAAAACCCTGTGTCTACCTTGTTATGTCGATCATTTTCATTTCTACCTTTTGCCCATGTCGACCTTTATTCATGTGAACCCTTTTTCATGTCCACCTTTCGACCCTGTCGACCTAATGTCTGTCTAACATATGGTGTCTATCTATTGACTGTCTAACTAGAAGCTGTCTATCTATCATCCGGATACTGAGAAAAGGTGACATACTGTAGGGGCCTATTCCATATTTTTACTAATAAGCCCATTTATTATTAGGGGCCCGATGGGGACACTTAATAGTCATCAAACTGAATATTTTCAGTCTTACCTGTGGGAAGCAATGCCATCTGCAGATGGCATTTGTACCTGGAGCCCTGCTTCTTCTTTTGTGAAGGAGGACGGTGTTGCGATCAGATACCTCCACCGCAACCCAGATTGCGTCCCCTACATCCGTGTACATGCATGAACTCACTCAGCAGGATCAGCAGAGGTTATTATTACTGGTAATTCATTAACAGTGTTAGAGATTGCGGGGACCAGAGCTATACCCATTTGCTGCATAAGAATAATTCTAAATTGCTTTAGTAGTTCAGTATCCACTGCCACGACCTGCAGCAAGTTGGATACTTACTTATCAATAAACCCAGTCAGGGCCGGACTGGCCATCTGGCACTTCTGGCAAATGCCAGAAGGGCCGATGGCCAGATGGGCCGGACTGACTATCTGCTTGCTTGCCCGAATAGCCCCGCCCCCTTTCAACACTCTCAGCGCCCGGCGCCTATGTCCGGCCGCAGCGCTCTGGAGAAAAGTGCGGCTGATCTCCTCTTCCCTCCCACCTTCCCAGAATGCCAGTGTGAGCGCGACGTCATCGCGCTCGTCCGCACACCATTCTGGGAGCGGCCGCGGTAGTGGGAGGGTTGTGTCTATGTTGCCTTCATGCTAAGGACCTGGACGTGACAAAACGAGAGGGCAGGAGAGCACTTCCGCCCTTACAGCATCTAAATGTCTCCTTCGTTCTCCGATCGTTTGGGGCAAATTTATTTCTCTATGCAGCATTGGACCCTCGCGGGCTCGGTGTCTCGCTCCGCTCCGCTTCGCTCGCCACACTTTACTATTCCAAATAGATTGTGACATGGACCCAGGGGGTTATGGGAAAGGTCCTTAGCGCGAAGAGAATCTAGACGCTACCGTAGTTGGAGGGTAGTAAACGAGCGAGGAGCAGCAGCAGCCACAAAGCATGGTAGAGGCTAGATCCAAGTGGCCTAAGGGACCTTTTCCGTCAGGGGGAGGAGCCACGACACAAGGGGGAGGAGCTACGCCAGCGGTACAGTTGGTCTAGTATCCACACCATACTTGCCTACCTGACCCACTCCATGAGGGAGAAAATGCTCTGTTCCTGGACTTTCCTGGTAATGTATGATTGCCATCACCTGTGGTGAAACACCTTTCTTATCATTTAACTAGCTCACCACAGGTGATGGCAATCAAACATTACCAGGAAAGTCCAGGAACAGAGTATTTTCTCCCTCATGGAGAGGGTCAGGTAGGCAAGTATGATCCACACCACCAACTATTACCTTTAGTAATTAGGTGGCGAGCGGAGCGGAGCGAGCCACCGTGCCCGAAGCGTGGCGAGCGAAGCGAGCCCGCGAGGGTACTTTTCGGGTACCTTGTTCGGCCGCAGCTCCTCCCCCTGGTGACGGGTCTACTCCCCTAGGTACGTCAGAAGGTCCCTTCTCCCACTCCAATATAGAACCAACCGCCCCAGCATGGTGGCACGCAGCCGCCCACCCGCAAACAAGCACCCAATCTATCTGCCTGAGCCCCTGTCCCTGGATCCCGGCCCCAGCAGCAGTACAGCAGACAGACAGCTGCAGCGTCAGCACTGCAGGGAGAGTGCTGTCCACCTGGCCAGGGTGAGTGTGGGTGTATACTAGTGATGAGCGGGTTCAGTTTCTCGGAAACCGAACCCCCCCGAACTTCACGCTTTTTACACGGGTCCGAGGCAGACTCGGATCTTCCCGCCTTGCTCGGCTAACCCGAGCGCGCCCGAACGTCATCATCCCGCTGTCGGATTCTCGCGAGGCTCGTATTCTATCGCGAGACTCGGATTCTATATAAGGAGCCGCGCGTCGCCGCCATTTTCACACGTGCATTGAGATTGATAGGGAGAGGACATGGCTGGCGTCCTCTCCGTTTAGAGTAGACTAGAGAGTAGTAGAGAGTAGAGACACTTGATTTACTAATTTTGGGGAGCATATTAGGACGGAGTACTACTTGCTGATAGTGTGACCAGTGACCACCAGTTTAATTAATCCGTTCTCTGCCTGAAAAAAAACGATACACAGTGTGACACAGTCACATACCATATCTGTGCTCAGCCTCAGTGTGCCCTCAGTGTGCTGCATCATCTATGTAATACTGTATATCTGACTGTGCTGAGTGCTCACTGCTCACACAGCTTAATTGTGGGGGAGACTGGGGAGCAGTTATAGCAGGAGTACATATTTTAACAGTGCACACTTTTGCTGCCAGAGTGCCACTGCCAGTGCCAGTGTGACTGACCAGTGACCACTACTACTTGCTGATAGTGTGACCAGTGACCACCAGTTTAATTAATCCGTTCTCTGCCTGAAAAAAAACGATACACAGTGTGACACAGTCACATACCATATCTGTGCTCAGCCTCAGTGTGCCCTCAGTGTGCTGCATCATCTATGTAATACTGTATATCTGACTGTGCTGAGTGCTCACTGCTCACACAGCTTAATTGTGGGGGAGACTGGGGAGTAGTTATAGCAGGAGTACATATTTTAACAGTGCACACTTTTGCTGCCAAAGTGCCAGTGCCAGTGCCAGTGTGACTGACCAGTGACCACTGACCACCAGTATATTGTGATTGTCTGCCTGAAAAAGTTAAACACTCGTCGTGTGGTGTTTTTATTCTATAAACGCATTCTGCTGACAGTGTCCAGCAGGTCCGTCATTATATAATATATACCTGTCCGGCTGCAGTAGTGATATATATATATATTTTATATCATTATCATCCAGTCTATATTAGCACTGCAGCAGACGCAGTACGGTAGTCCACGGCTGTAGCTACCTCTGTGTCGGCAGTTGCTCGTCCATCCATAATTGTATACCACCTACCCGTGGTGTTTTTTTTTTTTTTCTATCTTCTTGATACTAGTAGCTTACTTTAGGAGTCTGCAGTGCTGAGCTGACAGTGTCCAGCAGGTCCGTCATTATATAATATATACCTGTCCGGCTGCAGTAGTGATATATATATATTTTATATCTCATTATCATCCAGTCTATATTAGCAGCAGACGCAGTACGGTAGTCCACGGCTGTAGCTACCTCTGTGTCGGCAGTTGCTAGTCCATCCATAATTGTATACCACCTACCTGTGGTGTTTTTTTTTTTCTATCTTCTTGATACTACTAGTAGCTTACTTTAGGATTCTGCAGTGCTGAGCTGACAGTGTCCAGCAGGTCCGTCATTATATAATATATACCTGTCCGGCTGCAGTAGTGATATATATATATATTTTTTTATATCATTATCATCCAGTCTATATTAGCAGCAGACGCAGTACGGTAGTCCACGGCTGTAGCTACCTCTGTGTCGGCAGTCGCTCATCAATCCATAAGTATACTAGTATCCATCCATCTCCATTGTTTACCTGAGGTGCCTTTTAGTTGTGCCTATTAAAATATGGAGAACAAAAATGTTGAGGTTCCAAAAATAGGGAAAGATCAAGATCGACTTCCACCTCGTGCTGAAGCTGCTGCCACTAGTCATGGCCGAGACGATGAAATGCCAGCAACGTCGTCTGCCAAGGCCGATGCCCAATGTCATAGTACAGAGCATGTAAAATCCAAAACACCAAATATCAGTAAAAAAAGGACTCAAAAATCTAAAATAAAATTGTCGGAGGAGAAGCGTAAACTTGCCAATATGCCATTTACCACACGGAGTGGCAAGGAACGGCTGAGGCCCTGGCCTATGTTCATGGCTAGTGGTTCAGCTTCACATGAGGATGGAAGCACTCAGCCTCTCGCTAGAAAAATGAAAAGACTCAAGCTGGCAAAAGCACAGCAAAGAACTGTGCGTTCTTCGAAATCACAAATCCACAAGGAGAGTCCAATTGTGTCGTTTGCGATGCCTGACCTTCCCAACACTGGACGTGAAGAGCATGCGCCTTCCACCATTTGCACGCCCCCTGCAAGTGCTGGAAGGAGCACCCGCAGTCCAGTTCCTGATAGTCAGATTGAAGATGTCAGTGTTGAAGTACACCAGGATGAGGAGCAGGGGCGGAAGTCCGGGAGGCAGCGGAGTCGGCTGCCGCCGGGCTCCTGACCCGCAGAGGGCGCCTCGCAGTGGCGCCTCTGACATTACACAGATTGACATGCGGACGAGCGCCCGCATGTCAATCTGATGTCTCCCTCCCTGCTGTGTTGGAGGGACATGGAGCGCATCGCGCGTCTCCTGTGTCCCTCCCTGGCTCTCTCCCGGCCGGTCTAAGGAAGTGCCATTCGTGAGCTCCGATTGGCTCACGAACCGGCACTTCCTGTATTAGACCGGCCGGGGGAGAGAGCCAGGGAGGGACACAGGAGACGCGCGATGCGCTCCATGTCCCTCCAACACAAGGGGGGAGCAGGCACTGGGGGCATATACCTGGTACTGGGGGGCATATACCTGGCACTGGGGGGGGGAGGAGACCTGGCACTGGGGGGCATATACATGGCACTGGGGGGCATATACCTGGCACTGGGGGGGAAGACCTGGCACTGGGGGGCATATACCTGGCACTGTGGGGTATATACCTGGCACTGTGGGGTATATACCTGGCACTGTGGGGCATATACCTGGCACTGGGGGGGGAAGACCTGGCACTGGGGGGCATATACCTGGCATTGGGGGGCATATACCTGGCACTGGGGGGCATATACCTGGCACTGGGGGGGGGAGACCTGGCACTGGGGGGCATATACATGGCACTGTGGGGGAAGACCTGGCACTGGGGGGCATATACCTGGCACTGGGGGGGAAGACCTGGCACTGGGGGGCATATACCTGGCACTGTGGGGCATATACCTGGCACTGGGGGGCATATACCTGGCACTGGGGGGGAAGACCTGGCACTGGGACGGGGGGCATATGTGGCACTGGGGAGGGGGGTATATTTGGCACTGGGGGCATATACCTGGCACTGTGGGGGAAGACCTGGCACTGGGGGGCATATACCTGGCACTGGGGGGGGAGACCTGGCACTGGGGCGGGGGGCATATGTGGCACTGGGGAGGGGGGTATATTTGGCACTGGGGGCATATACCTGGCACAGTGGGGGAAGATCTGGCACTGGGGGCATATGGGGGAAGATCTGGCACTGGGGGCATATACCTGGCACTGGGCGCATATACCTGGCCCTGTGGGGGAATATCTGGCACTGGGGGCATATACCTGGCCCTGTGGGGGAATATCTGGCACTGGGGGCATATACCTGGCACTGGGCGCATATACCTGGCCCTGTGGGGGAATATCTGGCACTGGGGGCATATACCCGGCACTGTGGGGGGAATATCTGGCACTGGGGGCATACACCTGGCACTGTGGGGGAATATCTGGCACTGGGGGCATATACCTGGCCCTGTGGGGGAATATCTGGCATTGGGGGCATATGCCTGGCACTGTGGAGAAATATCTGGCACTGGGGGCATATAGCTGGCACTGAGGGGGCATAGGTGGCACTGTGGTGGAATATTTGGCACTGTGGGGGAGCAGGCACTGAGGGGGCATATGTGGCACTGGGGGGGTATATTTGGCACTGGGGGCATGTACCTGGCACTGGAGGCATATACCTGACACTGTGGGGGAATATCTGGCACTGGGTGCATATACCTGGCACTGTGGGGGAATATCTGGCACTGAGGGCATATGTGGCACTGGGAGCACGGCCCTAGCAACACGCACTACCCCCTAGCAATGAGCATGACACCCAGTGCATGAACCCCCTGGCAACGAGCATGACACCCTGAGCATGAAACCCCTGGCACCGTGCATGGAACCGCTGGCAACGAGCATGACACCCAGTGCATGAAACCCCTGGCAACGAGCATGACACCCTGAGCATGAAAACCCCTGGCACCGTGCATGGAACCAAGAGCATGAAACCGCTGGCAACGAACATGACACCCAGTGCATGAAACCCCTGGCAACGAGCATGACAACCTGAGCATGAAAACCCCTGGCACCGTGCATGGAACCAAGAGCATGAAACCCCTGGCAACGAGCAGGTAATTTAAAAGTAATTAGAAGCCTTACTGTAGAACTTAATGTATAATGGGCATTACGGTGTGTGGCATAATGTATCACGGACATTGCGGTGTGTGTCATAATGTGTCGGGCATTACGGTGTATGGTATACTATATCGCGGGCATTGTGATATGTGGTATAATGTCTCAGGCTCATTGTGGTGTGTGTTATACTGTGTCAAAGACATTGTATGTGCTATAATGTATCAAGGGCATTGCAGTGTGTAGCATAATGTATAACGGGCATTGTGATTCCTGTCATAATGTGTCACAGGCATTACGGTGTGTGGTATAATGTATCAGGGGCATTGCAGTGTGTAGCATAATGTATAACGGGCATTACGATTCCTGTCATAATGTGTCGGGGGCATTACGGTGTGTGGCATAATGTGTCGGGGGCATTATGGTGTGTTCATATTGTGTCATGTGCATTATTGTGTGTGGCATAATGTCTAAGGGCCACTGCAGTATGTGGCATAATGTATACTGGGCATTACTATAAGGAGGAAAAATTACAAATAATGTAAGGGGCATGAATCAGGATTAATTTTCTTTCCCGCCTGGGCGTGCAGGTTGGAAAACTGGGGTATAACGCAGTCTTTTCCTGCAATGTTACACCCCTTTATGGTAAGCCATGCCCATCCCAATGAAGCCACACACTCTATACTGCCAATTATGGAGGGGGGGGGGGGGGGGGGCGAATAATTTTTTGGCTTGGGGGAGAAAAATTTCTAGTTACGTCACTGAACTGACTCATTCCTGTAAGCCGCCACTACAGCGCAAACCCCAGGAGAGTACGCTGGTGCGCGCCTGCTGTGGGAGGTAGGAGAGGAGCTGCTGCTACCGTTGCCCCGCTGCTGTGGGGAAGGGGGGGACGGGATGGATGGACACACGTGCGAGGCGGTGTTTAAGAGCTGGTACCACGCTTGCCTTGGATTACACTTCTTATTGCGCTCTGCCTCTGGTAATTGGGGAGGAGAGAAGAGCCTTCTTTCACTACACAAGGTATCCATCTATGCTCCCTTTCTCCCTGCATAAGTGCACTGCCAGTATACTGTATGTATGTTTGTATATATAGATTGAGGTAGGGGTCTGGCACAGCCACATAATAGACTAATACATTGGGTGCCCTCACAGCAAAGTAGTTTAGCAAAATAGAGGTGGTGCGGCACTCCAATGATTTGCACACTGACACCAATTGAAGTAGTGCAACGTTTCAATGCCCGTTTAATGAATCTGCATTTTTGTCATATATACAATGACCCCCATTCTGCCTCATCCCGTCCTCCAGACCTCTGTTACTCCATCGGCCCCCCCCCCCCCCCATTTGCCAAGTCCTTCTGCCCGCCCGCGACCATCCCTCCCCATCTTCCTCCCATAATTAATTGTCCTCCCGCAGGGAATACATATGTTTTACCGACAGACGGGATGCCGTCTGTCAGCATCCTGACAGCAGCATCCCGTCCGTCAGAATTCTGGCAGGGGGCGTGCGCAATGAAGGCCCTTGCTTGTTGCGCTCGCAACGCAGTGGTCTCGGTGGTTCCCATCCCACTCTATTGGTGTTGTGGACACCCACGAATGGGAATAAGACCTGTGAGACGGTATTCTGGTGTCGGTATCCTGACCGCTAGGAATCCCGACAGCCAGCAAAATGATTGCCTCCCCTCCCGCAGTATCGGTCACATAATAGACTCACTTTCAGCTCCAGGCCCATGTGGACCCCAAACTGGCACTGGTCTGCAGGGATGTATCATTGGCACAAGGTTAAAAATGCAGCCAAACCTCCAAAAATGCAGTTTTCAGAGGTTTGGCGGCTTACTACTTATCCACCAAGCCTAGACCCCAGGGCTTGGATGCGGTGGGCAACACCATCTTTAGATGGGCTTCTATCACATTACCCATTGGACCCCTCCCAGCACCCCCTAGTGGGGCGCATCAGCCCACGCATGCACAGATAGGACTCCGGATCATACACCGGGAAGTTCTACTGTATCATGGCAAAGAATAGCTCTCACCGCAAGAGCTGTCCTTTGGAAATTTCTTCATGCATACGCCATTATGCTTGCAAAGAATGGCAGGATATATATATATATAAATATATATATAGCCTGCAGGATCAATATTGGTGTGGTGTGTATGTATATATATATATATATATATATATATATATATATAAAAAAAATTTTTTTGCCTCTATATAGGGGGGCACCTGTATTTATATTGCCTCCGGGCGTCTAGGACGAACTTACGCCACTGATGAGGAGGATATGGGTGTTGCTGGCGCTGGGGAAGAAATTGACCAGGAGGATTCTGATGGTGAGGTGGTTTGTTTAAGTCAGGCACCCGGGGAGACACCTGTTGTCCGTGGGAGGAATAGGGCCATTGACATGCCTGGTGAAAATACCAAAAAAATCAGCTCTTCGGTGTGGAAGTATTTCAACAGAAATGCGGACAACATTTGTCAAGCCGTGTGTTGCCTTTCTCAAGCTGTAATAAGTAGGGGTAAGGACGTTAACCACCTCGGAACATCCTCCCTTATACGTCACCTGCAGCGCATTCATCATAAGTCAGTGACAAGTTCAAAAACTTTGGGCGACAGTGGAAGCAGTCCACTGACCAGTAAATCCCTTCCTCTTGTAACCAAGCTCACGCAAACCACCCCACCAACTCCCTCAGTGTCAATTTCCTCCTTCCCCAGGAATGCCAATAGTCCTGCAGGCCATGTCACTGGCAATTCTGACGAGTCCTCTCCTGCCTGAGATTCCTCCGATGCATCCTTGCGTGTAACGCCTACTGCTGCTGGCGCTGCTGTTGTTGCTGCTGGGAGTCGATGGTCATCCCAGAGGGGAAGTCGTACTCGTAAGACCACTTTTACTACTTCCACCAAGCAATTGACTGTCCAACAGTCCTTTGCGAGGAAGATGAAATATCACAGCAGTCATCCTGCTGCAAAGCGGATAACTGAGGCCTTGGCATCCTGGGCGGTGAGAAACGTGGTTTCGGTATCCATCATTACTGCAGAGGCAACTAGAGACTTGTTGGAGGTACTGTGTCCCCGGTACCAAATACCATCTAGGTTCCATTTCTCTAGGCAGGCGATACCGAAAATGTACACAGACCTCAGAAAAAGACTCACCAGTGTCCTAAAAAATGCAGTTGTACCCAATGTCCACTTAACCACGGACATGTGGACAAGTGGAGCAGGGAAGGCTCAGGACTATATGACTGTGACAGCCCACTGGGTAGATGTATGGACTCCCGCCGCAAGAACAGCAGCGGCGGCACCAGTAGCAGCATCTCGCAAACGCCAACTCTTTCCTAGGCAGGCTACGCTTTGTATCACCGCTTTCCAGAATACGCACACAGCTAAAAACCTCTTACGGCAACTGAGGAAGATCATCGCAGAATGGCTTACCCCAATTGGACTCTCCTGTGGATTTGTGGCATCGGACAACGCCAGCAATATTGTGTGTGCATTAAATATGGGCAAATTCCAGCACGTCCCATGTTTTGCACATACCTTGAATTTGGTGGTGCAGAATTATTTAAAAAACGAGAGGGGCGTGCAAGAGATGCTGTCGGTGGCCAGAAGAATTGCGGGACACTTTCAGCGTACAGGCACCACGTACAGAAGACTGGAGCACCACCAAAAACGCCTGAACCTGCCCTGCCATCATCTGAAGCAAGAAGTGGTAACGAGGTGGAATTCAACCCTCTATATGCTTCAGAGGTTGGAGGAGCAGCAAAAGGCCATTCAAGCCTATACAACTGAGCACGATATAGGAGGTGGAATGCACCTGTCTCAAGCGCAGTGGAGAATGATTTCAACGTTGTGCAAGGTTCTGCAACCTTTTGAACTTGCCACACGTGAAGTCAGTTCAGACACTGCCAGCCTGAGTCAGGTCATTCCCCTCATCAGGCTTTTGCAGAAGAAGCTGGAGACATTGAAGGAGGAGCTAACACAGAGCGATTCCACTAGGCATGTGGGACTTGTGGATGGAGCCCTTAATTCGCTTAACAAGGATTCACGGGTGGTCAATCTGTTGAAATCAGAGCACTACATTTTGGCCACCGTGCTCGATCCTAGATTTAAAACCTACCTTGGATCTCTCTTTCCGGCAGACAGAAGTCTGCTGGGGTTCAAACCTGCTGGTGACAAAATTGTCAAGTCAAGCGGAACGCGACCTGTCAACATCTCCTCCTTCACATTCTCCCGCAACTGGGGGTGCGAGGAAAAGGCTCAGAATTCCGAGCCCACCCGCTGGCGGTGATGCAGGGCAGTCTGGAGCGACTGCTGATGCTGACATCTGGTCCGGACTGAAGGGCCTGACAACGATTACGGACATGTCGTCTACTGTCACTGCATATGATTCTCTCCCCATTGAAAGAATGGTGGAGGATTATATGAGTGACCGCATCCAAGTAGGCACGTCAGACAGTCCGTACTTATACTGGCAGGAAAAAGAGGCAATTTGGAGGCCCTTGCACAAACTGGCTTTATTCTACCTAAGTTGCCCTCCCACAAGTGTGTACTCCGAAAGAGTGTTTAGTGCCGCCGCTCACCTTGTCAGCAATCGGCGTACGAGGTTACATCCAGAAAATGTGGAGAAGATGATGTTCATTAAAATGAATTATAATCAATTCCTCCGTGGAGACATTGACCAGCAGCAATTGCCTCCACAAAGTACACAGGGAGCTGAGATGGTGGATTCCAGTGGGGACGAATTGATAATCTGTGAGGAGGGGGATGTACACGGTGATATATCGGAGGATGATGATGAGGTGGATATCTTGCCTCTGTAGAGCCAGTTTGTGCAAGGAGAGATTAATTGCTTCTTTTTTGGTGGGGGTCCAAACCAACCCGTCATTTCAGTCACAGTCGTGTGGCAGACCCTGTCACTGAAATGATGGGTTGGTTAAAGTGTGCATGTCCTGTTTATACAACATAAGGGTGGGTGGGAGGGCCCAAGGACAATTCCATCTTGCACCTCTTTTTTCTTTCATTTTTCTTTGCGTCATGTGCTGTTTGGGGGGGTGTTTTTTGGAAGGGCCATCCTGCGTGACACTGCAGTGCCACTCCTAGATGGGCCAGGTGTTTGTGTCGGCCACTAGGGTCGCTTAGCTTACTCACACAGCTACCTCATTGCGCCTCTTTTTTTCTTTGCGTCATGTGCTGTTTGGGGAGTGTTTTTTGGAAGGTCCATCCTGCGTGACACTGCAGTGCCACTCCTAGATGGGCCAGGTGTTTGTGTCGGCCACTAGGGTCGCTTTGCTTACTCACACAGCTACCTCATTGCGCCTCTTTTTTTCTTTGCGTCATGTGCTGTTTGGGGAGTGTTTTGTGGAAGGGCCATCCTGCGTGACACTGCAGTGCCACTCCTAGATGGGCCAGGTGTTTGTGTCGGCCACTAGGGTCGCTTAGCTTACTCACACAGCTACCTCATTGCGCCTCTTTTTTTCTTTGCGTCATGTGCTGTTTGGGGAGTGTTTTTTGGAAGGGCCATCCTGCGTGACACTGCAGTGCCACTCCTAGATGGGCCAGGTGTTTGTGTCGGCCACTAGGGTCGCTTAGCTTACTCACACAGCTACCTCATTGCGCCTCTTTTTTTCTTTGCGTCATGTGCTGTTTGGGGAGTGTTTTTTGGAAGGGCCATCCTGCGTCACACTGCAGTGCCACTCCTAGATGGGCCAGGTGTTTGTGTCGGCCACTTGGGTCGCTTAGCTTAGCCATCCAGCGACCTCGGTGCAAATTTTAGGACTAAAAATAATATTGTGAGGTGTGAGGTGTTCAGAATAGACTGAAAATGAGTGGAAATTATGGTTATTGAGGTTAATAATACTTTGGGATCAAAATGACCCCCAAATTCTATGATTTAAGCTGTTTTTTAGGGTTTTTTGAAAAAAACACCGGAATCCAAAACACACCCGAATCCGACAAAAAAAATTCGGTGAGATTTTGCCAAAACGCGTTCGAACCCAAAACACGGCCGCGGAACCGAACCCAAAACCAAAACACAAAACCCGAAAAATTTCCGGTGCTCATCTCTAGTGTATACATGATGCCCTGGTTGACTCTCACTCTCTCTCTGTCCTCTCTGCTTTCTATTTCTCTTTCCGACCCCACTCTCTCTCTCTGTCCTCTCTCTCTGTGTCCTCACCCCCTCTCTCTTTTTGTCCTCATCCTTCTATCTCTCATTCTCACCCCCTCTCTTTTTGTCCTCATCCCTTCTCTCTCACCTCTCTTTTGTCCTCACCCCCCTCTCCTCTCCCCTCCCCTCTCCCCTCCCCTCCCCTCTCCCCTCTCCCCTCCCCTCTCTCTTGTCTCATCCCTCTCTCGTCATAGCGCACAGCATTCTGGGAGTGGCCGCGGGGGAGAGAAGTCCAAGGAGCAGCAGTACGGTGTTGGGTGATGGCATTACACGCGGCCGCCCACAAGCAGCCCGGCCTGCAGCCTGCCTGACTGAGCCCCTGGTGAGGAGACCCATTATCCACACAGTCCTGGATCCCAGCCCAAGCAGCACCACAGCACAGGACCAGCTGCAGCATCAGCATTGCAGGGAGAGTGCTGCTCCCCAGGTGAGTGCAGGTGTATACATGCCTTGGCTGTCTATCTTGTCCTCACCACTGTCTCTCTCTCTCGCCCTTACCTCTCTTTTTCAGGTACTGACCCCTCTCTCTTGTCTTCACCTCTCTCTCTCTCGTCCACACCTCTCTCTCTTTTGTCTTTACCTCTCTCTCGTGACCTCTCTCTCCCTTGTCCTCACCTCACTTTTTCTTGTCCCCACCTCTCTCACTCTCTCTCTCAGATCCTGACCTCTCTCTCTCTCTCTCTCGGCCTCACCTCTCTCTCTCTCTGTCCTCACCTCTCTCTCACCTCTCTCTTTTGTCCTCACCCCCCCCCCTCTTGTCCTCATCCCTCTCTCTCTCGTCATAGCGCACAGTATTCTGGGAGTGGCCGCCGGGGAGAGAAGTCCTAGGAGCAGCAGTATGGTGTTGGGTGATGGCACTACACGCGGCCGCCCACAATCAACCCGGCCTGCAGCCTGCCTGACTGAGCCCCTGGTGAGGAGACCCATTATCCACACAGTCCTGGATCCCAGCCCATGCAGCACCACAGCACAGGACCAGCTGCAGCATCAGCATTGCAGGGAGAGTGCTGCTCCCCAGGTGAGTGCAGGTATATACATGCCTTGGCTGTCTACCTCTCTCTCTCTCTCATCCACACCTCTCTCTCTCTCTTGTCTTTACCTCTCTCTCTCGTGACGTCTCTCTCCCTTGTCCTCACCTCACTTTTTCTTGTCCCCACCTCTCTCTCTCTCTCTCTCTCTGATCCTGACCTCTCTCTCTCGTCCTCACATCTCTCTCTCTCTCTCTCTGATCCTGACCTCTCTCTCTCGTCCTCACCTCTCTCTCTCTCTCTGTCCTCACCTCTCTCTCTCTGTCCTCACCTCTCTCTCTCTCTTGTCCTCACCTCTCTCTCTCTCAGATCCTGACCTCTCTCTCTCTCTCTCTCTCTCTCTGTCCTCACCTCTCTCTCTCTCTCTCTCTCTGTCCTCACCTCTCTCTCTCTCTCGTACTCACCTCTCTCTCTTTCTCTCTCTGTCCTCACCTTTCTCTCTTGCCCTCACCTCTCTCTCTCTCAGGTTCTGACCTCTCTCTCTTGTCTGCAACTCTCTCACTCTCGTCCACACCTCTCTCTTGTCTTCACCTCTCTCTCATGACGTCTCTCTCCCTTGTCCTCACCTCACTTTTTCTTGTCCCCACCTCTCTCTCTCTCTCTCAGATCCTGGCCTCTCTCTCGTCCTCACCTCTCTCTCTCTCTCTCTCCTCACCTCTCTCTATCCTCACCTCTCTCTCTCATCCTCGCCTCTCTCCCTCTCGTCCTCACCTCTTTTCTCTTTCTTGTCCTCACCCCCATCTATCTCTCTTGTCCTCACCTCTCTCTCTTTCTCTTGTCCTCACCTCTCTCTCTTTCTCTTGTCCTCACCTCTCTCTCTTTCTCTTGTCCTCACCTCTCTCTTTCTCTTGTCCCCGCCTCTCTCTCTCTCTTGACCTTACTTCTCTCTCTCTCAATCTCGTTCCCAACTCTCTCATCCTTACTTCACTTTCTCTCATCCCCACCTCTCTCGTCTTCACCTCTCTCACTCTCTGCCCACACCTCTAGCTCCCTCTCGTCCCCACCTCTTTCTCTCTCTCATCCCCACCTATTTCTCTCACTCCCTCTCTCTCTTGTTGTCCCCACTTCTCTCTCTCTCTTGATGTCCCCACTTCTCTCTCTCTCTCTCTCTCTCTCTCTCTCTCTCTCTTGTTCCTACCTCTCTCTTGTTATCCCCACCCCCTCTCTCTTGTTGTCCCCTCCTCTCTCTCTCTCTTGTCCCCACCTCTCTCTCTCTCTCTTGTCCCCCCCTCTATCTCCCTCCCTCTCTTGTCCCCACCTCTCTCTTGTCACCACCTCTATCTCTCTCTCTGTCCTCATCTCTGTCTCGTCCTCATCTCTCTCTCGTCCTCACCTCTCTCTCTCCCTCTCGTCCTCACCTCTTTCCCTCTCTCTTATCCTCACCCCATCTCTCTCTCTTGTCCTCACATTTCTCTCTCTCTTGTCCTCACATCTCTCTTTCTCTTGTCCTCACCTGTCTCTCTCTTGTCCTCACCTCTCTCTCTCTCTCTCTCTCTCTCTCTTGTACTCACCTCTCTCTCTCTCTCTCTTGTCTTCACCTCTTTCTCTCTCTTGTCCTCACTTCTTTCTCTGTCAATCTTGTTCCCGACTCTCTCTCATCCTCACCACACTTTCTCTCATCCCCACCTCTCTCTTGTCTTCACCTCTCTTTCTCTCTCTCTCTCTCTCTCTCATCCCCACCTGTTTCTCTCGCCCCCACTCTCTCTTGTTGTCCCCACCCCTCTCTCTCTTGTTGTCCCCACTTCTCTCTCTCGTCCTCATCTCTCTCTCTCTTGTCTCCACCCCTCTCTCTCTTGTTGTCCCCACCCCTCTCTCTCTTGTTGTCCCCACCCCTCTCTCTCTTGTTGTCCCCACCTCTCTCTCTCTTGTCCCCACCTCTCTCTCTCTCTCTCCTGTCCCCACCTCTCTCTCTCTCTCTCATCCCCATCTATTTCTCTCACCCCCACTCACTCTTGTCCCCACCCCTCTCTCTCTTGTTGTCCCCATTTCTCTCTCTCTCTTGTCCTCATCTCTCTCTCTCGTCTCCACCTCTCTCTCTCTTGTTATCCCCACCCCTCTCTCTCTTGTTGTCCCCACCTCTCTCTCTTGTCCCCACCTCTCTCTCTCTCTCTCTCTCTCTTGTCCCCACCTCTATCTCTCTCTTGTCCCCTCCTCTCTATCTCTCTCTTGTCCCCTCCTCTCTCTCTCTCTCTCTCTCTCTCTCTCTCTCTCATCACCACCTCTCTCTCTGTCCTCACCTCTCTCTCTCACTCATCCTCACCTCTCTTCCCTCTCATCCTCACCTCTTTCCCTCTCTCTTGTCCTCACCCCCATCTCTCTCTCTCTCTATCTCTCTCTCTCTCTTCCACACACCCCCTCTCTCTCTTGTCCTCACCTCTCTCTTTCTCTTGTCCTCACATCTCTCTCTATCTTGTCCTCACCCCTCTCTCTATCTTCTCCTCACATCTCTCTCTATCTTGTCCTCACTTCTTTCTCTCTCTCAATCTCGTTCCCAACTCTCTCTCTCTCATCCTCACCACACTTTCTCTCATCCCTACTTCTCTCTTGTCTTCACCTCTCTCACGCTCTGCCCACACCTCTAGCTCTCTCTCTTTCATCCCCACCTATTTCTCTGACGTCCTAGTGGATGCTGGGAACTCCGTAAGGACCATGGGGAATAGACGGGCTCCGCAGGAGACTGGGCACTCTAAAGAAAAGATTAGGTACTATCTGATGTGCACTGGCTCCTCCCTCTATGCCCCTCCTCCAGACCTCAGTTAGAATCTGTGCCCGGCCAGAGCTGGGTGCTCCTAGTGGGCTCTCCTGAGCTTACTAGTAAAGAAAGTATTTATTAGGTTTTTTATTTTCAGTGAGCTTCTGCTGGCAACAGACTCACTGCTACGTGGGACTAAGGGGAGAGAAGCAAACCTACCTGCTTGCAGCTAGCTTGTGCTTCTTAGGCTACTGGACACCATTAGCTCCAGAGGGTTCGAACACAGGCACCTGTCCTCGATCGTCCGTTCCCGGAGCCGCGCCGCCGTCCCCCTCACAGAGCCAGAAGAACAGAAGTTTGAAGACGATGAAATCGGCGGCAGAAGACTCCTGTCTTCATTTAAGGTAGCGCACAGCACCGCAGCTGTGCGCCATTGCTCCCAGCACACTTACACACTCCGGTCACTGTAGGGTGCAGGGCGCTGGGGGGGGGGGGGGCGCCCTGGGCAGCAATTGAAGTACCTTTTGGCAATAAGAATACATATATACAGTCTGGCACTGTATATATGTAAAAACCCCCGCCATTTTTTTACACAGAAAGCGGGACAGAAGCCCGCCACTGAGGGGGCGGGGCCTTCTTCCTCAGCACACCAGCGCCATTTTCTCTTCACAGCTCCGCTGGAAGCAGCTCCCCAGGCTCTCCCCTGCAGTATCCAGGTACAAGAAGGGTAAAAAAGAGAGGGGGGGCACATAAATTTAGGCGCAAATAAAACATATAAGGCAGCTATTGGGTAATCACTTATTATAAGTGAAAATCCCTGTGTTATATAGCGCTGTGGTGTGTGCTGGCATACTCTCTCTCTGTCTCCCCAAAGGACTTTGGGGGTCATTCCGAGTTGTTCGCTCTGTATTTTTCTTCGCATCGCAGCGATTTTCCGCTAACTGCGCATGCGCAATGTTCGCACTGCGACTGCGCCAAGTAAATTTACTATGCAGTTAGGTATTTTACTCACGGCATTACGAGGTTTTTTTCTTCGTTCTGGTGATCGTAGTGTGATTGACAGGAAGTGGGTGTTTCTGGGCGGAAACAGGCCGTTTTATGGGAGTGTGTGAAAAATCGCTACCGTTTCTGGGAAAAACGCGGGAGTGGCTGGAGAAACGGAGGAGTGTCTGGGCGAACGCTGGGTGTGTTTGTGACGTCAAACCAGGAACGACAAGCACTGAACTGATCGCAGATGCCGAGTAATTTTGAAGCTACTCAGAAACTGCTAAGAAGTGTCTTTTCGCAATTCTGCTAATCTTTCGTTCGCAATTTTGATAAGCTAAGATTCACTCCCAGTAGGCGGCGGCTTAGCGTGTGCAAAGCTGCTAAAAGCAGCTTGCGAGCGAACAACTCGGAATGACCCCCTTTGTGGGGTCCTGTCCTCAGTCTGTGCATTCCCTGTGTGTGTGCGGTGTGTCGGTACGGCTGTGTCGACATGTTTGATGAGGAGGGTTACGTGGAGGCGGAGCAAGGGCAGATAAGTGTGGTGTCGCCCCCGTCGGAGCCGACACCTGATTGGATGGATATGTGGAAGGTCTTAAACGACAATGTAAGCTCCTTACAAAGGCGCTGACACGTTTATCGGAAAAGGTGGCCCTGCCGTCTCAGGATACAGCCGCCCTAAAGGAGCCTGCGGATAGAAAGCAGGAAGCTATCCTGAAGTCAGTGTATACACACTCTGGTACTCTACTGAGACCTGCTATTGCTTTAGCCTGGATGTGTAGTGCTGTAGCAGCATGGACAGATACTCTGTCAGACGACATAGATTCCCTCGACAGGGATACTGTTTTGCTAACCCTGGGCCATATAAAAGACGTCGTCTTATATATGCGGGATGCTCAGAGGGACATTTGCCTGCTGGGCTCTAGAATTAATGCTATGTCCATTTCTGCCAGGAGGGTCTTATGGACTCGGCAATGGACAGGAGATGCTGATTCTAAAAAACACATGGAGGTTTTGCCTTATAAGGGTGAGGAATTGTTTGGGGACGGTCTATCGGACCTCGCGTCCACAGCGACAGCTGGAAAGTCGACTTTCTTGCCTCAGGTTTCCTCACAGCCTAAGAAAGCACCATATTATCAAATGCAGTCCTTTCGTTCTTAGAAAGGCAAGAGGATCAGGGGCGCATCCTTTCTTGCCAGAGGCAGGGGTAGAGGTAAGAAGCTGCACCATGCAGCCAGTTCCCAGGAACAAAAGTCCTCCCCTGCTTCCACTAAGTCCACCGCATGACGTTGGGGCTCCACAGGCGGAGCCAGGTGCGGTGGGGGCGCGTCTCCGAAACTTCAGCAACCAGTGGGTTCGCTCACAGGTGGATCTCTGGGCTGTACAAATTGTATCTCAGGGATACAAGCTGGAATTCGAAGCGACTCCCCCCCCCCCGCCGTTACCTCAAATCAGCCTTGCCAGCTTCCCCCATGGAAAGGGAGGTAGTACTGGCGGCAATTCACAAGCTGTACCTCCAGCAAGTGATTATTAGGGTCCCCCTCCTTCAACAGGGAAGGGGTTACTATTCCACAATGTTTGTGGTACCGAAACCGGACGGTTCGGTGAGACCCATTCTGAATTTAAAATCCTTGAACACTTATTTAAAGAAATTCAAGTTCAAAATGGAATCGCTCAGAGCGGTTATTGCAAGCCTGGAAGAGGGGGATTTTATGGTGTCGCTGGACATCAAGGATGCTTACTTGCATGTCCCCATTTACCCACTTCACCAGGAGTACCTCAGGTTTGTGGTACAGGACTGTCATTACCAGTTCCAGACGTTGCCGTTTGGCCTGTCCACGGCACCGAGGATATTTACCAAGGTAATGGCCAAAATGATGATACTCCTTCGGAAGAAGGGAGTTATAGTTATCCCGTACTTGGACGATCTCCTCATAAAGGCGAGGTCCAGAGAGCAGTTGTTGATCAGTGTAGCACTCTCTCAGGAAGTGTTGCGACAGCACGGCTGGATTCTGAATGTTCCAAAGTCGCAGCTGATTCCTACGACGCGTCTGCTTTTCCTGGGCATGATTCTGGACACAGAACAGAAGAAGGTGTTTCTCCCGGTGGAGAAGGCCCAGGAATTAGCATCTCTGGTCAGGGACTTCCTGAAACCAAAACAGGTATCGGTGCATCACTGCACGCGAGTCCTGGGAAAGATGGTGGCTTCATACGAAGCCATTCCCTTCGGCAGGTTCCATGCAAGGATCTTTCAGTGGGATCTGTTGGACAAGTGATCCGGATCGCATCTTCAGATGCATCGGCTGATCACCCTGTCCCCAAGGGCCAGGGTGTCTCTTCTGTGGTGGCTGCAGAGTGCTCACCTTCTCGAGGGCCGCAGGTTCGGCATACAGGACTGGGTCCTGGTGCCCACGGATGCAAGCCTCCGAGGATGGGGGGCAGTCAGATGGCATCCCGCCTCAACAAAAAGCTAAAAAGATATTGCGCCAGGTCAAGGGACCCTCAGGCGATAGCTGTGGACGCCCTAGTGGCACCGTGGGTGTACCAGTCGGTATATGTGTTTCCTCCTCTTCCTCTCATACCCAAGGTACTGAGAATAGTAAGAAAGAGAGGAATAAGAACAATATTCATTGTTCCGGATTGGCCAAGAAGGACTTGGTACCCGGAACTGCAAGAAATGCACACAGAGGACCCATGGCCTCTGCCTCTCAGACAGGACCTGCTGCAACAAGGGCCCTGTCTGTTCCAAGACTTACCGCGGCTGCGTTTGACGGCATGGCGGTTGAACGCCGGATCCTAGCGGAAAAAGGCATTCCGGATTAAGTTATTCCTACGCTGATAAAGGCTAGGAAGGACGTGACAGCAAAGCATTATCACCGTATATGGCGAAAATATGTTGCTTGGTGTGAGGCCAGGACGGCCCCTACAGAGGAATTCCAGCTGGGTCGATTCCTGCACTTCCTCCAGTCAGGGGTGACTATGGGCCTAAAATTGGGGTCCATAAAGGTCCAGATTTCGGCCCTATCCATTTTCTTTCAAAAAGAACTGGCTTCACTGCCTGAGGTTCAGACGTTTGTTAAGGGAGTGCTGCATATTCAGCCCCCTTTTGTGTCACCGGTGGCACCCTGGGATCTTAACGTTGTGTTGGATTTCCTGAAATCCCACTGGTTTGAGCCACTTAAGACCGTGGAACTAAAGTATCTCACGTGGAAAGTGGTCATGCTGTTGGCCTTAGTATCGGCAAGGCGTGTGTCGGAATTGGCGGCTTTGGCATGTAAAAGCCCATATCTGATCTTCCATATGGACAGGGCAGAATTGAGGACTCGTCCCCAATTTCTCCCAAAGGTGGTATCATCGTTTCATTTGAACCAACCTATTGTGGTGCCTGCGGCTACTCGGGACTTGGACGACTCCAAGTTGCTGGACGTAGTCAGGGCTTTGAAAATATATGTTTCCAGAACGGCTGGAGTCAGGAAGACTGACTCGCTGTTTATCCTGCATGCACCCAACAAGCTGGGTGCTCCTGCTTCAAAGCAAACTATTGCTCGCTGGATCTGTAGCACGATTCAGCTGGCTCATTCTGCGGCTGGATTGCCGCATCCAAAATCAGTAAAAGCCCATTCCACAAGGAAGGTGGGCTCTTCTTGGGCGGCTGCCCGAGGGGTCTCGGCTTTACAGCTTTGTCGAGCGGCTACTTGGTTGGGTTCAAACACCTTTGCAAAGTTCTACAAGTTTGATACCCTGGCTGAGGAGGACCTTGTGTTTGCTCATTCGGTGCTGCAGAGTCATCCGCACTCACCCGCCCGTTTGGGAGCTTTGGTATAATCCCCATGGTCCTTACGGAGTTCCCAGCATCAACTAGGACGTCAGAGAAAATAAGAATTTACTCACCGGTAATTCTATTTCTCATAGTCCGTCAGAGAAATAGGTGGGGATTAGAGAGAGAGAGCTAGAGGTGTGGGCAGAGCGTGAGAGAGGTGAAGACAAGAGAGAAGTAGGGATGAGAGAAAGTGTGGTGAGGATGAGAGAGAGAGTTGGGAACGAGATTGAGAGAGAGAAAGAAGTGAGGACACCACACTTATCTGCCCTTGCTCCGCCTCCATGTAACCCTCCTCATCAAACATGTCGACACAGCCGAACCGAAACACCGCACACACACAGGGAATGCGCAGACTGAGGACAGGACCCCTCGTAATGCCGTGAGTAAAATACCTAACTGCATAGTAAATTTACTTGGCGCAGTCGCAGTGCGAACATTGCGCATGCGCAGTTAGCGGAAAATCGCTGCGATGCGAAGAAAAATACAGAGCGAACAACTCGGAATGACCCCCAAAGTCCTTTGGGGAGACAGAGAGAGAGTATGCCAGCACACACCACAGCGCTATATAACACAGGGATTTTCACTTATAATAAGTGATTACCCAATAGCTGCCTTATATGTTTTATTTGCGCCTAAATTTATGTGCCCCCCCTCTCTTTTTTACCCTTCTTGTACCTGGATACTGCAGGGGAGAGCCTGGGGAGTTGCTTCCAGCGGAGCTGTGAAGAGAAAATGGCGCTGGTGTGCTGAGGAAGAAGGACCCGCCCCCTCAGTGGCGGGCTTCTGTCCCGCTTTCTGTGTAAAAAAATGGCGGGGGTTTTTACATATATACAGTGCCAGACTGTATATATGTATTCTTATTGCCAAAAGGTACTTCAATTGCTGCCCAGGGCGCCCCCCCCCCAGCGCCCTGCACCCTACAGTGACCGGAGTGTGTAAGTGTGCTGGGAGCAATGGCGCACAGCTGCGGTGCTGTGCGCTACCTTAAATGAAGACAGGAGTCTTCTGCCGCCGATTTCGTCGTCTTCAAACTTCTGTTCTTCTGGCTCTGTGAGGGGGACGGCGGCGCGGCTCCGGGCACGGACGATCGAGGACAGGTGCCTGTGTTCGAACCCTCTGGAGCTAATGGTGTCCAGTAGCCTAAGAAGCACAAGCTAGCTGCAAGCAGGTAGGTTTGCTTCTCTCCCCTTAGTCCCACGTAGCAGTGAGTCTGTTGCCAGCAGAAGCTCACTGAAAATAAAAAACCTAATAAATACTTTCTTTACTAGTAAGCTCAGGAGAGCCCACTAGGAGCACCCAGCTCTGGCCGGGCACAGATTCTAACTGAGGTCTGGAGGAGGGGCATAGAGGGAGGAGCCAGTGCACACCAGATAGTACCTAATCTTATCTTTAGAGTGCCCAGTCTCCTGCGGAGCCCGTCTATTCCCCATGGTCCTTACGGAGTTCCCAGCATCCACTACGGACTACGAGAAATAGAATTACCGGTGAGTAAATTCTTATTTTCTCTCACCCCCTCTCTCTCTCTTGTTGTCCCCACCTCTCTCTCTCTTGTTGTCCCCACTTCTCTCTCTCTCTTGTCCCCACCTCTCTCTCTCTCGTCCTCACCTCTCTCTCTTGTCCTTACCTCTCTCTCTCTCTTGTCATCACCTCTCTCTCTCTCGTCCCCACCTCTCTTGCCCTCACCCCTCTCTCTCTCTCTTTCTTGCCGTCACCTCTCTCTCTCTCTCTCTCTCTCAGGTCCTAACCTTTATTTCTCTCTCTCTCTGTCTCTGCCCACACCTCTTGCTCTCTCTCATCCCCACCTCTCTTTCTCAATTTCGTTTCTTACTCACTCTTGTCCTCACCTCGCTCTTGTCCCCACCTCTCTCTTGTCCTCACCTCTCTCTCTTGTCCTCACCTCTCTCTCTCTCTCTCTTGTCCTCACCTCTCTCTCTCTTGTCCTCACCTCTCTCTCTTGTCCACACGGCCGCTTCTGATTGGCTGCCGGTCCGCGGCAGATTTGAAATAATAGCGCAAATAATAGATTGCCTTGCTCTAGATGGGCATACAGTGAGGAGCTAAACTGGATAGACCTGTGCCCTCAGTCCTTCTCTGCACCTCCACCAGCTCCCAAAGCCCCCTCCTCCGCACCATCTTCTAGACCCACAGCCTCCTCTGCCGTGCACTGACCACAGCCTCTTCATCCAACACACTGCAGACCACAGCATCCTCAGCACCGCCGCTGCTAAATAGGTCATCTTACCCTGCTGCCTTTCTCTCTCCCTAGTCCGTACTGTATGTCCTTGCTGTCCCTCTCTCTGTCACTCTCCCTGCCCCTATGTTCCTGCTGTCACTTTCCCTGTCCCTCTGTCACTCTCCCTGTCCCTATATCCATTCTGTCACTTACCTTGTCCCTCTGTCACTCTCCCTGCCCCTATGTCCCTGCTGTCACTTTCCCTGTCCCTCTGTCACTCTCCCTGTCCCTATGTCTCTTTCCCTGACACTCTCCCTGTCCCTATGTCCCTGCTGTCACTCTCCCTGAATTGTGTCTCACTCCATGTGGCATAATGTGAATTTTGGCTCATTTTGTGCGCTATAATGAGAATTGTGGCTCATTCTGTGTGCTATAATGTGAATTTCAGCTCATTCTGAGTGCTGTAATGTGAATTTCGGCACACACTGTGAGCTATAATATGAATTTCGGCTCATTCTGTGTGCTATAATGTGAATTTCAGCTCATACCGTGTGCTATAATGTGAATTTCGGCTCATTCCGTGTGCTATAATGTGAATTTCGGCTCATACCATGTGGTATAATGTGAATTTCAGGCTCATACTGTGTGGTATAATGTGAAAAGGGCACCAGTACTAGATAGTATAAGGGGTTCTACTATTGTGGTGCATAATGTGTATAAGGGGTATATGGTATGGTAAACTACACTGAAGGACATGCCCCCTTTTGAGTGGCCACGCCCCTGGAGGCTTAGTTACAACCTTTACTTTTCCATACCCTCACTTCAACATTTCCACTTCAACTACTGGTTGTGTGTATTTTATCAGAGAATGATGTACACTTGTATGTTGTTATAATATTAATTATATTTGTAAGAGCGTAGAATAAGAAGTAGGAGGGGTCAGGAATAGTAAGGGGAGGAGTCAGATGCTGACACCGAGGTGGGCCTGTGTGCTTCAAAAATGCCAGGGCCTATTTTTAGTCCCAGTCCGGCCCTGCGCCCAGTATATATACAGAGAGGCTTCATGTAGAGTTGGACATGTGTCTACGGGGGAGGTTTGCATACAGTACATATTTCCATAGTGCCTATGCTCATCATAGATGCATCCTTATGCTTAGAGAGGCTGAACAAGAGAAGAAAAGGTGGTCAAGCATAGGCCAGCTACAGTACATTCAGGGAGTGTTAATGTTCACATATACCTATCAGTTGTTTCTTTTGTGGGTGCTCGACACCTGGAGCTAAGGTCCGAGTTGATGATGATGATGATGATGATAATCAGTATCTACAGTACAGCATCTTTGCAATGTTAAGAAAAAAATTCCCAAAATTATGCATGCCCCCACCAAAAGCAAACCAACCACCAGCGCTCTTAGAGGGTAATTCAGAGTTGATCGCAGCAGCAAATTTGTTAGCAGTTGGGCAAAACCATGGCCCTCATTCCGAATTGATCGCTAGCTGCCGTTGTTCGCTGCATAGCGATCATTTTAAAAAATGTCAAAACTATGCATGCGTATGGGGCGCAATGCGCACGCGCGGTGTATGGGTACAAAGAGCATCGTAGTTTAGCACTGCTTCTAGCGACGATTCCATTCGCACAGCCGATCGCAAGGAGATTGACATGAAGTGGGAGTTTATGGGTGTCAACTGACCATTTTCTGGGAGTGTTTGGAAAAACGCAGGCGTGTCCAGGCATTTGCAGTGCGGGTATGTGACGTCAATTCCGGAACATTCGTCGCAGCAATCATCGCACACAATAAGTAACTACAGGGCTGGTCTTGTTTTGCACAAAATGTTTTTGTACCGCTCGGCTGCACAGGCGTTCGCACTCTTGCAAAGCGAAAATACACTCCCCCGTGGACGGCGACTATGCGTTTGCACGGCTGCTAAAATTAGCTAGCGAGCGATCAACTCGGAATGAGGGCCAATATGCACTGCAGGGGAAGCAGATATAATATGTGCAGAGAGAGTTAGATTTGGGTGGTTTATATTGTTTCTGTGCAGGGTAAATACTGGCTGCTTTATTTTTACACTGCAATTAAGATTTCAGTTTGAACACACCCCACTCAAATCTAACTCTCTCTGCACATGTTATATCTGCCCCCGCTGCATGTGCACATGGGTTTGCCCAACTGCTAACAAATTTGCTGCTGCGATCATCTCTGAATTAGGCCCTTAGCCTATTATTAATTAATAATTTAAAAAAAATAGGATTTTGATACCTACCGGTAAATCCTTTTCACCTAGTCCGTAGAGGATGCTGGGGACGACATCAAGACCATGGGGTATAGACGGGATCCACAGGAGACATGGGCACTCTAAAGACTTTTCATTGGGTGTGAACTGGCTCCTCCCTCTATGCCCCTCCTCCGGACCTCAGTTGTAGGAACTGTGCCCAGGGAGACTGACATTTCGAGGGAAAGAATTACTTAAACTAGTGGTGAGATATCTACCAACTCACACCCTCTACCATGCCACACACATGGCATTCAACATAACACACGCCAACAGGCATGAACCAATTGCAGCAACATGCTGAAAACTAAGATAACACAACTTGTGTAATTCTAATAACTAAACTGCAGGTAAAGTACGCACTGGGACGGGCGCCCAGCATCCTCTACGGACTAGGAGAAAAGGATTTACCGGTAGGTATCAAAATCCTATTTTCTCATACGTCCTAGTGGATGCTAGGGACGACATCAAGACCATGGGGTTTATACCAAAGCTCCAGTACGGGCGGGAGAGTGCGGATGACCCTGCAGCACCGATTGACCGAACTTGAGGTCTTCATCGGCCAAGGTGTCAAACTTGTAGAATTTAGCAAATGTGTTTGACCCTGACCAAGTAGCTGCTCTGCAAAGTTGCAATGCCGAGACCCCCCGGGCAGCCGCCCAGGATGAGCCCACCTTCCTAGTGGAATGGGCCTTCACTGACGTCGGTAACAGCAATCCAGCCTTAGTATGAGCGTGCTGAATCATACTTCTGATCCAACGCGCAATAGTCTGCTTGGAAGCAGGACACCCAATCTTGTTGGGAGCATACAGGGCAAACAAAGACTCTGTTTTCCTTATTCGAGCTGTTCTAGCGACATAAATCTTCAAAGCCCTAACCACATCTAGAGACTTTGACTCAGTGAATGTGTCAGTAACTACTGGCACCACAATAGGTTGGTTTATGTGGAAAGATGAAGCCACCTTCGGAAGAAAATGTTGACGAGTCATCAACTCTGCCCTATCTTCATGGAAGATCAGGTAAGGGCTCTTGTGAGACAAGGCCCCCAATTCAGACCCCCGCCGAGCGGATGCCAATGCCAAAAGCATCACCACTTTCCAAGTGAGAAACTTCAACTCTATCTCTTGTAGAGGCTCAAACCAATCTGATTGAAGGAACTGCAACACCACGTTAAGGTCCCATGGTGCCACTGGAGGCACAAATGGAGGCTGGATGTGCAGAACCCCTTTCATGAAGGTCTGAACCTCTGGAAGAGAGGCCAATTGTTTTTGGAAGAACATTGACAAGGCCGAAATCTGGACCTTGATTGATCCCAATCGTAGGCCCGCCTCCACACCAGCCTGCAGAATATGGAGAAAACGTCCCAACTCAAACTCTTCCATAGTGGCCTTCTTAGATCCACACCAAGACACATATTTTCTCCAAATACGGTGGTAATGTTTCGACGTTACTCCTTTCCTGGCCTGAATAAGGGTGGGGATGACTTCCTTGGGAATACCCTTTCGGGCTAGGATCCGGCACTCAGCAGCCATGCCGTCAAACGTAGCCGCGGTAAGTCTTGATAGTACACGCACGGCCCCTGCTGCAGCAGGTCCTCGCGAAGAGGAAGAGGCCAAGGATCTTCTATGAGCAACTCCTGAAGATCTGGGTACCAAGCCCTACTTGGCCAGCCTGGGGCAATGAAGATTGCTCGAACTCTTGTTCTTCTTATGATCCTGAGCACTTTTGGGATCAGCGGAAGTGGAGGGAAGACATACACCGACCGGAACACCCACTGGGCCACCAGCGCATCCACTGCTATTGCTTGCGACCCTCGACCTGGAACAATATTTCTGAAGCTTCTTATTGAGATGAGATGCCATCATGTCTACTTGAGGAACTCCCCAAAGACTTGTCACCTCTGTGAAGACTTCTTGGTGTAGGCCCCACTCTCCTGGATGGAGATCGTGTCTGCTGAGGAAGTCTGTTTCCCAGTTGTCTACTCCCGGAATGAAAATTGACGACAGAGCCTTTACATGTCTAGCTGCCCAGAGGCGGATCTTTGTCACCTCTGCCATTGCCGCTCTGCTTTTCGTTCCGCCCTGCCTGTTTATGTACGCGACTGCTGTTACATTGTCCGACTAGATCTTCACGGGATGATCTTGAAGAAGATGTACCGCTTGTTGAAGGCCGTTGTAAATGGCTCTCAATTCCAGCATGTTTATGTGAAGGCAGGCTTCCTGACTTGACCATTATCCCTGGAAGCTTTCTCCCTGAGTGACAGCTCCCCAGCATCGGAGACTTGCATCCGTGGTTACCAGGAGCCAGTCCTGAATCCCGAACCTGCGTCCTTCTAGTAGGTGAGAACTGTGTAGCCACCACAGGAGCGAAATCCTGGCTTTTGACGACAGGATTATCTTCCGGTGCCTGTGTAGATGGGATCCCGACCACTTGTCCAACAGGTCCCACTGGAATACCCAGGCATGGAAACTGCCAAACTGTATGGCCTCGTAGGCTGCCACCATCTTCCCCAACCCATCTTCCCCAACAACCGAATGCACTGATGGATCGACACACTCGATGGTTTCAATATCTGTTTTACCATTTTCTGGATTTCCAGAGCCTTTTCCAGCGGAAGAAATACTCTCTGAACTTCTGTGTCCAGAATCATCCCGAGAAAAGACAATCTTGTCGTCGGTTCCAACTGTGACTTTGGATAATTTATGATCCAACCGTGTTGTTGGAGTATTGACAGGGAGAGTGAGATGCTTTGTAACTGCTCCCTGGATCTCGCCTTTATCAGGAGATCATCTAGATAAGAAATTATATTGACTCCTTTTTGACGCAGGAGAACCATCATCTCCGCCATCACCTTGGTGAATACCCTCGGCGCCGTGGAGAGACCAAAAGGTATTGTCTGGAATTGGTAATGGCAATCCTGAACCGCGAATCTCAGATAAGCCTGGTGAGGAGGATAAATGGGAACATGCAGGTAAGCATCTTTTATATCTACCGACACCATGTAGTCCCCCTCCTTCAGACTAGAAATCACTGCCCTCAGTGATTCCATTTTGAACTTGAATCGTTTCAAGTAGAGATTCAGATTTTTCAGGTTTAGGATCGGTCTGACCGAGCCGTCCGGCTTCGGAACTACAAAAAAGGCTTGAATAAAACCCCTCCCTTGTTGTGACAAAGGTACCAGGACTATGACCTGATCCTGACATAATTTTTGGATTGCCGCTGTTACTGCTTCCCTTTCTGGAAGAGAAGCTGGCAAGGTCGATTTGAAAAATTGGCATGGGGAAACGTCTTGAAACTCCAGCTTGTATCCCTGGGACACTATTTGCAACACCCAGGGATCCAGGTCCGACAGAATCCAACCTTGGCTGAACAGTTTGAGACGTGCCCCCACCCGAGCGGCCTCCCGCAAAGGAGCCCCAGCGTCATGCTGAAGATTTGGCAGAAGTAGGGGTAGACTTCTGCTCCTGGGAACCTGAAACTGCTGTGGACTTCTTTCCCTTTCCCCTTCCCCTACCCGCAAAGAAGGAGGAACTTCTCGCTTTTTTGTATTTATTGGGCGGAAAGGACTGCATGTGTGGGTGATATGTCTTTTTTGCCGGTGCAGGCGCAGAGGGCAAAAATATTGACTTACCTGCGGTAGCCGCCGAGACTAACGCATCCAGTCCATCGCCAAATAAGGCCTCACCTTTATATGGGAGAGCCTCCATATTTCTTTTGGAATCTGCATCCGCGTTCCACTGGCGAATCCACAATGCCCGCCAAGCCAATACTGCCATGGTAGCGGCTTGTGAACTCAAGAGTCCAATATCTTTTATCGCTTCTAGCATGTATGCGGCAGCGTCTTTGATATTCCCTAACTTAAGGAGTATCACATCTTTATCAATCGTGTCAATTTCTGATGACACGCTTTCTGACCATTTTTCAATAGCGCGACTCACCCACGCGCAAGCAATTGTGGGCCTGAGCAGCGTACCATTGGCAACATAAATGGATTTCAATGTAGTTTCCATCTTTCGGTCTGCCGGCTCTTTTAGTTAAGCCGTGCCAGGTGCAGGGAGAATTACCTTCTTTGTCAACCTGGACAGTGCACTGTCTAACACAGGGGGTGACTCCCATTTTTTCCTGTCCTCCACTGGGAAAGGATAAGCTATCTGAATTCTCTTGGGAATATGAAATTTATTTTCGGGATTCACCCACATCCCTTCAAAGAGTGTATTAAGCTCGTGGGAAGGAGGGAAAGTGGCCTTAGATTTCTTTTCTTTAAAGAAATAAGCCTTCTCCTGAGGTACAGGAGTGGCTTCTGTGACTTCCAGAACTTCCCTTATAGCTACAATGATATATTGTATATTTTTTGCCAATTTATGATCTATTTCCCTGGAGTCACTATCGTCGACACAAGAATCAGTGTCTGTGTCGGTATCAGTATTCACAATATTTGCAAATGGTCTCTTATGTGACCCAGAGGGGTCGCCTGCGGATGGAAGAACAGAGCCCTGAAAAATCACATCCTCCACAGATTTTCTCTAGTACTCAGCATGAGATTCAGACTTATCTAATCTCCTATTGATATGATGCATACTATCACGTATTTCTTTCACCCATGCAGGCTCTTGGTGTGCCGGCAGCGTCACCACATTACACTTCTGTGTCCCTAAATTGGTTTCCTCCGGGGAGGAACTCCCTGCCTCTGACATGTTTTACACATGTGTACAACACACACACAGACACACTGGGACTTATTAGGGGACAGACTCACAGTAAAATCTGTCAGAGGGACACAGTTTAGGATAGAGATGAGCGGGTTCGGTTTCTCTGAATCCGAACCCGCACGAACTTCATGTTTTTTTTCACGGGTCCGAGCGACTCGGATCTTCCCGCCTTGCTCGGTTAACCCGAGCGCGCCCGAACGTCATCATGACGCTGTCGGATTCTCGCGAGACTCGGATTCTATATAAGGAGCCGCGCGTCGCCGCCATTTTCACACATGCATTGAGATTGATAGGGAGAGGACGTGGCTGGCGTCCTCTCCATTTAGATTAGGAGAGAGAGAGAGAGATTGACCTGAGGCTGATACTGTAGAAGAGAGTGCAGAGTTTAGTGACTGACCACAGTGACCACCAGCAGTGCAGTTGTTTTATTTAATATATCCGTTCTCTGCCTGAAAAAAACGGTACACACAGTGACTCAGTCACATACCATATCTGTGTGCACTGCTCAGCCCAGTGTGCTGCATGCCTGCATCATCTATGTATATATTATATATCTGACTGTGCTCAGCTCACACAGCTTATAATTGTGGGGGAGACTGGGGAGCACTGCAGTGCCAGTTATAGGTTATAGCAGGAGCCAGGAGTACAAGACAGTCACATACCATATCTGTGTGCACTGCTCAGCCCAGTGTGCTGCATCATCTATGTATATATTATATATCTGACTGTGCTCAGCTCACACAGCTTATAATTGTGGGGGAGACTGGGGAGCACTGCAGTGCCAGTTATAGGTTATAGCAGGAGCCAGGAGTACATATTATATTAAAATTAAACAGTGCACACTTTTGCTGCAGGAGTGCCACTGCCAGTGTGACTGACCAGTGACCTGACCACACTGACCACCAGTATAGTTAGTAGTATACTATATTGTGATTGCCTGAAAAAGTTAAACACTCGTCGTGTGACTTCACTTGTGTGGTGTTTTTTTTTTATTCTATAAAAAACTCATTCTGCTGACAGACAGTGTCCAGCAGGTCCGTCATTATATAATATATAATATATACCTGTCCGGCTGCAGTAGTGATATATATATATTTTTTATATCATTATTTATCATCCAGTCGCAGCAGACACAGTACGGTAGTTCACGGCTGTAGCTACCTCTGTGTCGGCACTCGGCAGTCCATCCATAATTGTATACCACCTACCCGTGGTTTTTTTTTCTTTCTTCTTTATACATACATACTACTACATCTCTTTATCAACCAGTCTATATTAGCAGCAGACACAGTACAGTACGGTAGTTCACGGCTGTGGCTACCTCTGTGTCGGCACTCGGCAGTCCGTCCATAATTGTATACCACCTAACCGTGGTTTTTTTTTCTTTCTTCTTTATACATACATACTACGACATCTCTTTATCAACCAGTCTATATTAGCAGCAGACACAGTACAGTACGGTAGTTCACGGCTGTGGCTACCTCTGTGTCGGCACTCGGCAGTCCGTCCATAATTGTATACCACCTAACCGTGGTTTTTTTTTCTTTCTTCTTCATACATACATACTACGACATCTCTTTATCAACCAGTCTATATTAGCAGCAGACACAGTACAGTACGGTAGTTCACGGCTGTGGCTACCTCTGTGTCGGCACTCGGCAGTCCGTCCATAATTGTATACCACCTAACCGTGGTTTTTTTTTCTTTCTTCTTTATACATACATACTACGACATCTCTTTATCAACCAGTCTATATTAGCAGCAGACACAGTACAGTACGGTAGTTCACGGCTGTGGCTACCTCTGTGTCGGCACTCGGCAGTCCGTCCATAATTGTATACCACCTACCCGTGGTTTTTTTTTCTTTCTTCTTTATACATACATACTACTACCTCTCTTTATCAACCAGTCTATATTAGCAGCAGACACAGTACAGTACGGTAGTTCACGGCTGTGGCTACCTCTGTGTCGGCACTCGGCAGTCCGTCCATAATTGTATACCACCTAACCGTGTTTTTTTTTTCTTTCTTCTTCATACATACATACTACGACATCTCTTTATCAACCAGTCTATATTAGCAGCAGACACAGTACGGTAGTTCACGGCTGTAGCTACCTCTGTGTCGGCACTCGGCAGTCCGTCCATAATTGTATACTAGTATCCATCCATCTCCATTGTTTACCTGAGGTGCCTTTTAATTGTGCCTATTAAAATATGGAGAACAAAAATGTTGAGGTTCCAAAATTAGGGAAAGATCAAGATCCACTTCCACCTCGTGCTGAAGTTGCTGCCACTAGTCATGGCCGAGACGATGAAATGCCAGCAACGTCGTCTGCCAAGGCCGATGCCCAATGTCATAGTACAGAGCATGTCAAATCCAAAACACCAAATATCAGTAAAAAAAGGACTCCAAAACCTAAAATAAAATTGTCGGAGGAGAAGCGTAAACTTGCCAATATGCCATTTACCACACGGAGTGGCAAGGAATGGCTGAGGCCCTGGCCTATGTTCATGGCTAGTGGTTCAGCTTCACATGAGGATGGAGGCACTCAGCCTCTCACTAGAAAAATGAAAAGACTCAAGCTGGCAAAAGCAGTAGCACCGCAAAGAACTGTGCGTTCTTCGAAATCCCAAATCCACAAGGAGAGTCCAATTGTGTCGGTTGCTATGCCTGACCTTCCCAACACTGGACGTGAAGAGCATGCGCCTTCCACCATTTGCATGCCCCCTGCAAGTGCTGGAAGGAGCACCCGCAGTCCAGTTCCTGATAGTCAGATTGAAGATGTCAGTGTTGAAGTACACCAGGATGAGGAGGATATGGGTGTTGCTGGCGCTGGGGAGGAAATTGACCAGGAGGATTCTGATGGTGAGGTGGTTTGTTTAAGTCAGGCACCCGGGGAGACACCAGTTGTCCGTGGGAGGAATATGGCCGTTGACATGCCTGGTGAAAATACCAAAAAAATCAGCTCTTCGGTGTGGAGGTATTTCACCAGAAATGCGGACAACATTTGTCAAGCCGTGTGTTCCCTTTGTCAAGCTGTAATAAGTAGGGGTAAGGACGTTAACCACCTCGGAACATCCTCCCTTATACGTCACCTGCAGCGCATTCATAATAAGTCAGTGACAAGTTCAAAAACTTTGGGTGACAGCGGAAGCAGTCCACTGACCAGTAAATCCCTTCCTCTTGTAACCAAGCTCACGCAAACCACCCCACCAACTCCCTCAGTGTCAATTTCCTCCTTCCCCAGGAATGCCAATAGTCCTGCAGGCAATGTCACTGGCAATTCTGACGAGTCCTCTCCTGCCTGGGATTCCTCCGATGCATCCTTGCGTGTAACGCCTACTGCTGCTGGCGCTGCTGTTGTTGCTGCTGGGAGTCGATGGTCATCCCAGAGGGGAAGTCGTAAGCCCACTTGTACTACTTCCAGTAAGCAATTGACTGTTCAACAGTCCTTTGCGAGGAAGATGAAATATCACAGCAGTCATCCTGCTGCAAAGCGGATAACTGAGGCCTTGACAACTATGTTGGTGTTAGACGTGCGTCCGGTATCCGCCGTTAGTTCACAGGGAACTAGACAATTTATTGAGGCAGTGTGCCCCCGTTACCAAATACCATCTAGGTTCCACTTCTCTAGGCAGGCGATACCGAGAATGTACACGGACGTCAGAAAAAGACTCACCAGTGTCCTAAAAAATGCAGTTGTACCCAATGTCCACTTAACCACGGACATGTGGACAAGTGGAGCAGGGCAGGGTCAGGACTATATGACTGTGACAGCCCACTGGGTAGATGTATGGACTCCCGCCGCAAGAACAGCAGCGGCGGCACCAGTAGCAGCATCTCGCAAACGCCAACTCTTTCCTAGGCAGGCTACGCTTTGTATCACCGCTTTCCAGAATACGCACACAGCTGAAAACCTCTTACGGCAACTGAGGAAGATCATCGCGGAATGGCTTACCCCAATTGGACTCTCCTGTGGATTTGTGGCATCGGACAACGCCAGCAATATTGTGTGTGCATTAAATATGGGCAAATTCCAGCACGTCCCATGTTTTGCACATACCTTGAATTTGGTGGTGCAGAATTATTTAAAAAACGACAGGGGCGTGCAAGAGATGCTGTCGGTGGCCAGAAAAATTGCGGGACACTTTCGGCGTACAGGCACCACGTACAGAAGACTGGAGCACCACCAAAAACGCCTGAACCTGCCCTGCCATCATCTGAAGCAAGAAGTGGTAACGAGGTGGAATTCAACCCTCTATATGCTTCAGAGGTTGGAGGAGCAGCAAAAGGCCATTCAAGCCTATACAATTGAGCACGATATAGGAGGTGGAATGCACCTGTCTCAAGCGCAGTGGAGAATGATTTCAACGTTGTGCAAGGTTCTGATGCCCTTTGAACTTGCCACACGTGAAGTCAGTTCAGACACTGCCAGCCTGAGTCAGGTCATTCCCCTCATCAGGCTTTTGCAGAAGAAGCTGGAGACATTGAAGGAGGAGCTAACACGGAGCGATTCCGCTAGGCATGTGGGACTTGTGGATGGAGCCCTTAATTCGCTTAACAAGGATTCACGGGTGGTCAATCTGTTGAAATCAGAGCACTACATTTTGGCCACCGTGCTCGATCCTAGATTTAAAGCCTACCTTGGATCTCTCTTTCCGGCAGACACAAGTCTGCTGGGGTTGAAAGACCTGCTGGTGAGAAAATTGTCAAGTCAAGCGGAACGCGACCTGTCAACATCTCCTCCTTCACATTCTCCCGCAACTGGGGGTGCGAGGAAAAGGCTCAGAATTCCGAGCCCACCCGCTGGCGGTGATGCAGGGCAGTCTGGAGCGACTGCTGATGCTGACATCTGGTCCGGACTGAAGGACCTGACAACGATTACGGACATGTCGTCTACTGTCACTGCATATGATTCTCTCACCATTGAAAGAATGGTGGAGGATTATATGAGTGACCGCATCCAAGTAGGCACGTCACACAGTCCATACTTATACTGGCAGGAAAAAGAGGCAATTTGGAGGCCATTGCACAAACTGGCTTTATTCTACCTAAGTTGCCCTCCCACAAGTGTGTACTCCGAAAGAGTGTTTAGTGCCGCCGCTCACCTTGTCAGCAATCGGCGTACGAGGTTACATCCAGAAAATGTGGAGAAGATGATGTTCATTAAAATGAATTATAATCAATTCCTCCGCGGAGACATTGACCAGCAGCAATTGCCTCCACAAAGTACACAGGGAGCTGAGATGGTGGATTCCAGTGGGGACGAATTGATAATCTGTGAGGAGGGGGATGTACACGGTGATATATCGGAGGGTGATGATGAGGTGGACATCTTGCCTCTGTAGAGCCAGTTTGTGCAAGGAGAGATTAATTGCTTCTTTTTTGGGGGGGGTCCAAACCAACCCGTCATATCAGTCACAGTCGTGTGGCAGACCCTGTCACTGAAATGATGGGTTGGTTAAAGTGTGCATGTCCTGTTTTGTTTATACAACATAAGGGTGGGTGGGAGGGCCCAAGGACAATTCCATCTTGCACCTCTTTTTTCTTTTATTTTTCTTTGCGTCATGTGCTGTTTGGGGAGGGTTTTTTGGAAGGGACATCCTGCGTGACACTGCAGTGCCACTCCTAAATGGGCCCGGTGTTTGTGTCGGCCACTAGGGTCGCTAATCTTACTCACACAGTCAGCTACCTCATTGCGCCTCTTTTTTTCTTTGCGTCATGTGCTGATTGGGGAGGGTTTTTTGGAAGGGACATCCTGCGTGACACTGCAGTGCCACTCCTAAATGGGCCCGGTGTTTGTGTCGGCCACTAGGGTCGCTAATCTTACTCACACAGTCAGCTACCTCATTGCGCCTCTTTTTTTCTTTGCGTCATGTGCTGATTGGGGAGGGTTTTTTGGAAGGGACATCCTGCGTGACACTGCAGTGCCACTCCTAAATGGGCCCGGTGTTTGTGTCGGCCACTAGGGTCGCTAATCTTACTCACACAGTCAGCTACCTCATTGCGCCTCTTTTTTTCTTTGCGTCATGTGCTGATTGGGGAGGGTTTTTTGGAAGGGACATCCTGCGTGACACTGCAGTGACACTCCTAAATGGGCCCGGTGTTTGTGTCGGCCACTAGGGTCGCTAATCTTACTCACACAGTCAGCTACCTCATTGCGCCTCTTTTTTTCTTTGCGTCATGTGCTGATTGGGGAGGGTTTTTTGGAAGGGACATCCTGCGTGACACTGCAGTGCCACTCCTAAATGGGCCCGGTGTTTGTGTCGGCCACTAGGGTCGCTTATCTTACTCACACAGTCAGCTACCTCATTGCGCCTCTTTTTTTCTTTGCGTCATGTGCTGATTGGGGAGGGTTTTTTGGAAGGGACATCCTGCGTGACACTGCAGTGCCACTCCTAGATGGGCCAGGTGTTTGTGTCGGCCACTAGTGTCGCTTAGCTTAGTCATCCTGCGACCTTGGTGCAAATTTTAGGACTAAAAATAATATTGTGAGGTGTGAGGTATTCAGAATAGACTGAAAATGAGTGGAAATTATGGTTTTTGAGGTTAATAATAATATGGGATCAAAATGACCCCCAAATTCTATGATTTAAGCTGTTTTTTAGTGTTTTTTAAAAAAAACACCCGAATCCAAAACACACCCGAATCCGACAAAAAAAATTCGGTGAGGTTTTGCCAAAGCGCGGTCGAACCCAAAACACGGCCGCGGAACCGAACCCAAAACCAAAACACAAAACCCGAAAAATTTCAGGCGCTCATCTCTAGTTTAGGAGCAGCCAGTTCACAACCCCAGCGCCAGTATCTAATGCCTGTGAACACAGAATGCCCACTGACATGCAGCGCTTTTTAGTTTTACACAGTAAAACACACTTGTAAAGCACCAAATTCGCTTGTGCCCCCCCCCCCCCCTGTTTTGCACCCTGATACTTGTAGTCAGAAGTGAAGGAGGACCAGTGATTTCTCTGCAGCCTGAGGAGAGAGAACATGGCACTGAGCAGTGTGCTGGCTGCCTGAGGAAGAAGCTCTGCCCTTTTTACCTCAGAAATTTTTCATAATATTTATACTGGTGGGGGTAGGGATGCCCCCTTTTTGCCAGTTTATAGAGGTGTTTTTGCTGCCCCCCCCCCGCCCTGCACACTGCAGTGCCTGTGTGTGTGGGCAGCAATGGCACGCTGCGCTCCCGCCAGCCGCGCTGTACCTCAGCCGTCACTTTTCTTGATAGAAGATCTGTCTTCTTCTACTCACCTGTCTTCTGACTTCTGGCTCTGTGAGGGGAGTGACAGCGTGCTGTGGGAGTGAGCATCTAGGCACGGCTAGCGTTCAGTACCCTTCAGGAGCTAATGGTGTCCTGTCAGCCAGAAGCAGAGCCATGAAACTCTTCAGGAAGTTGGTTCCTACTTCTGCCCCCTCAGTCCCATGAGGCAGGGAGTCTGTTGCCAGCAGTTCTCCCTGAAAATAACAAACCTAACATAAGTATTTTCAGAGAAACTCAGTAGAGCTCCTCAGAGTGCATCCAGTCGACCTGGGCACATTTCTAAAACTGAGGTCTGGAGGAGGGGCATAGAGGGAGGAGCCAGTTCACACCCAATGAAAAGTCTTAAGAGTGCCCATGTCTTCTGCGGATCCCGTCTATACCCCATGGTCTTGATGTCATCTCCAGCATCCTCTAGGACGTATGAGAAATATACTTTAAAATACCAGCCTTCAAAATCAAGTTATTGATGACTGGTGTCTTTAGTACGCTGCCTTATGTAAAGCATATCTCTTTCAATGTATATAAGATACGTGTGACTCAACATAGCAATGTAATAGGTATCATCTTGCAGCACACACTTTACCTGTACGATTAAATGCAAATATGCAAAGGACCAGAACAATATTCATCTTTATGCATATGGGAATTTGCAAACTGTATATGCATGTGTAAAATAGGAAATATAGTCATTCATTATTTAAGAACACTGATAAGGGCAAAGTCCTTAAATACATGTAATATGGTAGAGTGGTAAACAACCTCAATAAAACTGAGCATGGCAGGCATGATAATGTTAGTCATTTATTTATTAATACTTTTACATACAAAATTCTACAATATCTGGACCAGATTTAAGGTGTCACGAAGAGGGCCCGCTCTTGTTATCTTCTCTACCCCACCTCATCCATCTGTATATCCCATTCCCAGTACAGGTTGAGTATCCCTTATCCAAAATGCTTGGGACCAGAATTTCTTTGGATATCGCATTTTTCCGTATTTTGGAATAATTGCATACCATAATGAGATATCATGGCGATGGGATCTAAGTCTAAGCACAGAATGCATTTATGTTTCATATACACCTTATACACACAGCCTGAAGGTAATTAAATACAATAGTTTTAATAACTTTGTGTATTAAACAAAGTTTGTGTACATTGAGCAATCAGAAAACAAAGGTTTCACTATCTCAGTCTCGCACAAAAAATTCTGTATTTCGGAATATTCCATATTTCGGAATATTTGTATATGGATACTCAACCTGTATTAGAAACATAGAATTTTGACGGCAGATAAGCAGGCCCGGCGACGGGGGGTCAAAGGGGACATCCATCCCGGGCCCCGACGTTGTGAGGGGCCCCAAGGTCCACCTGCAGCAGTGCAGCATGGATTCACGTTTTTAAGGTATAAGTTTTGATATCGCGGCATCTCGCCGCCCGCCCGCTGTGTGTAGCTCCCATCTCCCCAGGTCAGCTGTCCGGATCTCCTGAAGTCCCCGTGTGCAGCGACGTCGCGCCGGGCTATGCGCGACACCGCTGCGTCCTCCACTTCTCTCCTCCCCGACCGCCCTGTGTCTCTGCTGTGAGGAGCAGCCGAGCAGGAGCGGGACAGCAATCGGTTATAGAGACCGCACGGCCGGCGCAGCTCACAGACAGACTGAGGAATACAACAGCCTCAGGCTGTCTGGAGACTCGGAGCCTTGTCTGGATAGCGGCAGGCAGCTGTGTATATTGGTAAGTGTGCGCTCTTGGCTCTCCAGGAGTTTGGGGATTTGGAACTAGGCTTCTGAAAGTAGCTGATAAATGTTTTCTTGATGCACTGCATAAAACAATATTAATAGAATTATGTTAAATATGCTTATCCAGGGTGTTTATGTTATGTGAGATTTATTTTATTGATTAATGCCATTGTTGTTATACAATGTATAATTATTTTAATATTGTTCTATCCAGTCAAGAAATCATTTATCAGCGCCACCATCTCTTTCTTTTTATATATTGTTTATTGTGGGTCTGACTACCCCCTTTTTATGGTGGCAGCTTGCAGCAAAGCACACCATTTCAAGCGCCTGGGTTGTATTTATTTACCATTTTAACTTCTTAAAGGACTGTTTCCCACGGAATGTAGTTGGGATCCCGGCAGTCAGAATGGTGACGCCGGCATCCCGAACGTAAGTATGCCAAGGAGGGTTAGGGTTAGGCTGCGGGGGAAGGGTTAGGTTTGCAGGCAGGGATGTGTGGGTCTGAGGTCAAGGGGGAAGGGGGAGTAGATTGGGGAGGGGGAGGGGGGGGGGCCCGCAGAGATATCAGTGTACCGGGCCCCAAGATTTCTGTTGCCGGCCCTGCAGATAAGAACCCGTTTTCCATCTAGTCTGCCCATGTACATGAACACATCTACATACTAGACTTTATTGTTGTTGGCAGGGCCTGATTAAGAGTTCCAGCCGCCCTAGGCTTATACAGAAGTGGCCACCCCCCCCCCCCCCACCCCCCACCAATTTTTAAGCTTAGAATTTTTTTAGATAATATTCTTCCCCTCCTATCTTTTATTCTACCCATTTATTTATATCATTCCAACTATTCCCTCCTGTCTCTTATTCTATCCATCCCCTTGGAGAATCGGGATGCAGGAGTCGCATAAAATAAATAGTAGGGTTTTTTTTACCTACCAGTTCCTCAACAGGCAGGAGCACGGACCCTGCAGCTGGTGGCGGCGGTGAGGACCCTCTTGGATCCTGCAGCTGGAGCTGGTCGGCGGCGGCGGTGAGGAGCCTTCTGGACACTGCGGCTGAAGAGGGACGGTGATGGTGGTGAGGACCGTCCTGAATCCTGCAGCTGGAGCTGGGCGGCAGTAGCGGCAAGGAGTATGCTGGACCCTGCGGCTGGAGCGGAATGGCAGCAGTCAGATCCTTCCTGGAACCTCCTCTCCGGCCAGCGGCTCTGGAAGCGGGGGCGGGAACAGAGCAGGCTGTCTGTAGTGACTCTGGGTGCGCGGCTGGGTACGGCATCGGTGTGTGACATCATGACGCACGTGACCTCCGCATTCGCCGCACCCTTTCCCCCAGGATCCTGTGCTCCAGACTGCAGCCTGATCAGCCTATTGGTTGATCAGGCCCTGGTTGTCGGGAGCCAAATAACCTACCAGTATATTTTTGGGTTGTGGGAGTGTCAGAAGTACCCGGAGGAAACCCATGCAAGCACGGGGAGAAGATACAAACTCCACACAGTTAGGGCCATGGTGGGAATTTAACCTATGGCCTCAGTGCTGTGAGGCAGTAATGCTAACCATTACACAATCCGTGCTCATGCTGCCCTTTGTGCCTTTTGCTTGCTCTGTACAATTATATATATTAGAGATGAGCGGGTTCGGTTTCTCTGAATCCGAACCCGCCAGAACTTCATGTTTTTTTTCACGGGTCCGAGCGACTCGGATCTTCCCGCCTTGCTCGGTTAACCCGAGCGCGCCCGAACGTCATCATGACGCTGTCGGATTCTCGCGAGGCTCGGATTCTATCGCGAGACTCGGATTCTATATAAGGAGCCGCGCGTCGCCGCCATTTTCACACGTGCATTGAGATTGATAGGGAGAGGACGTGGCTGGCGTCCTCTCCATTTAGATTATAAGAGACTGAGAGAGATTTACTGGAGCTGACTAGGAGGAGTACTGTTACTGTAGAAGTGTAGAGACTGAGTGGAGAGAGTTTACTAGTGAGGACAGTGCAGTTTACTTTATAATCCGTTCTCTGCCTGAAAAAAGCGATACACAGCACACAGTGACTCAGTCACATACCATATCTGTGTGCACTGCTCAGGCTCAGGCCAGTGTGCTGCATCATCTATTATCTATATATAATATTATATATATCTGTCTGACTGCTCAGCTCACACAGCTTATAATTGTGGGGGAGACTGGGGAGCACTACTGCAGTGCCAGTTATAGGTTATAGCAGGAGCCAGGAGTACATAATATATTATATAGTGAGTGACCACCAGACACACAGTGCAGTTTATTTAATATATCCGTTCTCTGCCTGAAAAAAGCGATACACACAGTGACTCAGTCAGTCACATACCATATCTGTGTGCACTGCTCAGGCTCAGGCCAGTGTGCTGCATCATCTATTATCTATATATAATATTATATATATCTGTCTGACTGCTCAGCTCACACAGCTTATAATTGTGGGGGAGACTGGGGAGCACTACTGCAGTGCCAGTTATAGGTTATAGCAGGAGCCAGGAGTACATAATATATTATATAGTGAGTGACCACCAGACACACAGTGCAGTTTATTTAATATATCCGTTCTCTGCCTGAAAAAAGCGATACACACAGTGACTCAGTCAGTCACATACCATATCTGTGTGCACTGCTCAGGCTCAGGCCAGTGTGCTGCATCATCTATTATCTATATATAATATTATATATATCTGTCTGACTGCTCAGCTCACACAGCTTATAATTGTGGGGGAGACTGGGGAGCACTACTGCAGTGCCAGTTATAGGTTATAGCAGGAGCCAGGAGTACATAATATATTATATAGTGAGTGACCACCAGACACACAGTGCAGTTTATTTAATATATCCGTTCTCTGCCTGAAAAAAGCGATACACACAGTGACTCAGTCAGTCACATACCATATCTGTGTGCACTGCTCAGGCTCAGGCCAGTGTGCTGCATCATCTATATATATTATATATCTGTCTGACTGCTCAGCTCACACAGCTTATAATTGTGGGGGAGACTGGGGAGCACTACTGCAGTGCCAGTTATAGGTTATAGCAGGAGCCAGGAGTACATATTATATTAAAATTAAACAGTGCACACTTTTGCTGCAGGAGTGCCACTGCCAGTGTGACTGACCAGTGACCTGACCACACTGACCACCAGTATAGTTAGTAGTATACTTATATTGTGATTGCCTGAAAAAGTTAAACACTCGTCGTGTGACTTCACTTGTGTGTTTTTTTTTTTTTTATTCTATAAAAATAAAACTCATTCTGCTGACAGACAGTGTCCAGCAGGTCCGTCATTATATAATATATAATATATACCTGTCCGGCTGCAGTAGTGATATATATATATTTTTTATATCATTTATCATCCAGTCGCAGCAGACACAGTACGGTAGTTCACGGCTGTGGCTACCTCTGTGTCTCTGCACTCGGCAGGCAGTCCGTCCATAATTGTAATACCACCTAACCGTGGATTTTTTTCATTCTTCTTTATACATACATAGTTACATAGACATCTTCTCTTTATCAACCAGTCTATATTAGCTGCAGACACAGTACAGTACGGTAGTTCACGGCTGTGGCTACCTCTGTGTCTGCACTCGGCAGGCAGTCCGTCCATAATTGTATACCACCTAACCGTGGATTTTTTTCAGTCTTCTTTATACATACATAGTTACATAGACATCTTCTCTTTATCAACCAGTCTATATTAGCTGCAGACACAGTACAGTACGGTAGTTCACGGCTGTGGCTACCTCTGTGTCTGCAGTCGGCAGGCAGTCCATAATTGTATACTAGTATCCATCTCCATTGTTTACCTGAGGTGCCTTTTAGTTGTGCCTATTAAAATATGGAGAACAAAAATGTTGAGGTTCCAAAATTAGGGAAAGATCAAGATCCACTTCCACCTCGTGCTGAAGCTGCTGCCACTAGTCATGGCCGAGACGATGAAATGCCAGCAACGTCGTCTGCCAAGGCCGATGCCCAATGTCATAGTACAGAGCATGTCAAATCCAAAACACCAAATATCAGAAAAAAAAGGACTCCAAAACCTAAAATAAAATTGTCGGAGGAGAAGCGTAAACTTGCCAATATGCCATTTACCACACGGAGTGGCAAGGAACGGCTGAGGCCCTGGCCTATGTTCATGGCTAGTGGTTCAGCTTCACATGAGGATGGAAGCACTCAGCCTCTCGCTAGAAAAATGAAAAGACTCAAGCTGGCAAAAGCAGCACAGCAAAGAACTGTGCATTCTTCGAAATCCCAAATCCACAAGGAGAGTCCAATTGTGTCGGTTGCGATGCCTGACCTTCCCAACACTGGACGTGAAGAGCATGCGCCTTCCACCATTTGCACGCCCCCTGCAAGTGCTGGAAGGAGCACCCGCAGTCCAGTTCCTGATAGTCAGATTGAAGATGTCAGTGTTGAAGTACACCAGGATGAGGAGGATATGGGTGTTGCTGGCGCTGGGGAGGAAATTGACCAGGAGGATTCTGATGGTGAGGTGGTTTGTTTAAGTCAGGCACCCGGGGAGACACCTGTTGTCCGTGGGAGGAATATGGCCGTTGACATGCCAGGTGAAAATACCAAAAAAATCAGCTCTTCGGTGTGGAGGTATTTCACCAGATATGCGGACAACAGGTGTCAAGCCGTGTGTTCCCTTTGTCAAGCTGTAATAAGTAGGGGTAAGGACGTTAACCACCTCGGAACATCCTCCCTTATACGTCACCTGCAGCGCATTCATAATAAGTCAGTGACAAGTTCAAAAACTTTGGGTGACAGCGGAAGCAGTCCACTGACCAGTAAATCCCTTCCTCTTGTAACCAAGCTCACGCAAACCACCCCACCAACTCCCTCAGTGTCAATTTCCTCCTTCCCCAGGAATGCCAATAGTACTGCAGGCCATGTCACTGGCATTTCTGACGAGTCCTCTCCTGCCTGGGATTCCTCCGATGCATCCTTGCGTGTAACGCCTACTGCTGCTGGCGCTGCTGTTGTTGCCGCTGGGAGTCGATGGTCATCTCAGAGGGGAAGTCGTAAGCCCACTTGTACTACTTCCAGTAAGCAATTGACTGTTCAACAGTCCTTTGCGAGGAAGATGAAATATCACAGCAGTCATCCTACTGCAAAGCGGATAACTGAGGCCTTGACAACTATGTTGGTGTTAGACGTGCGTCCGGTATCCGCCGTTAGTTCACAGGGAACTAGACAATTTATTGAGGCAGTGTGCCCCCGTTACCAAATACCATCTAGGTTCCACTTCTCTAGGCAGGCGATACCGAGAATGTACACGGACGTCAGAAAAAGACTCACCAGTGTCCTAAAAATGCAGTTGTACCCAATGTCCACTTAACCACGGACATGTGGACAAGTGGAGCAGGGCAGGGTCAGGACTATATGACTGTGACAGCCCACTGGGTAGATGTATGGACTCCCGCCGCAAGAACAGCAGCGGCGGCACCAGTAGCAGCATCTCGCAAACGCCAACTCTTTCCTAGGCAGGCTACGCTTTGTATCACCGCTTTCCAGAATACGCACACAGCTGAAAACCTCTTACGGCAACTGAGGAAGATCATCGCGGAATGGCTTACCCCAATTGGACTCTCCTGTGGATTTGTGGCATCGGACAACGCCAGCAATATTGTGTGTGCATTAAATATGGGCAAATTCCAGCACGTCCCATGTTTTGCACATACCTTGAATTTGGTGGTGCAGAATTTTTTAAAAAACGACAGGGGCGTGCAAGAGATGCTGTCGGTGGCCAGAAAAATTGCGGGACACTTTCGGCGTACAGGCACCACGTACAGAAGACTGGAGCACCACCAAAAACTACTGAACCTGCCCTGCCATCATCTGAAGCAAGAAGTGGTAACGAGGTGGAATTCAACCCTCTATATGCTTCAGAGGTTGGAGGAGCAGCAAAAGGCCATTCAAGCCTATACAATTGAGCACGATATAGGAGGTGGAATGCACCTGTCTCAAGTGCAGTGGAGAATGATTTCAACGTTGTGCAAGGTTCTGATGCCCTTTGAACTTGCCACACGTGAAGTCAGTTCAGACACTGCCAGCCTGAGTCAGGTCATTCCCCTCATCAGGCTTTTGCAGAAGAAGCTGGAGGCATTGAAGAAGGAGCTAAAAGGGAGCGATTCCGCTAGGCATGTGGGACTTGTGGATGCAGCCCTTAATTCGCTTAACAAGGATTCACGGGTGGTCAATCTGTTGAAATCAGAGCACTACATTTTGGCCACCGTGCTCGATCCTAGATTTAAAGCCTACCTTGGATCTCTCTTTCCGGCAGACACAGGTCTGCTGGGGTTGAAAGACCTGCTGGTGACAAAATTGTCAAGTCAAGCGGAACACGACCTGTCAACATCTCCTCCTTCACATTCTCCCGCAACTGGGGGTGCGAGGAAAAGGCTCAGAATTCCGAGCCCACCCGCTGGCGGTGATGCAGGGCAGTCTGGAGCGACTGCTGATGCTGACATCTGGTCCGGACTGAAGGACCTGACAACGATTACGGACATGTCGTCTACTGTCACTGCATATGATTCTCTCAACATTTGTCAAAGTCAGAAAAATGTCTCTATGCACGTTGCCATATTTGCACCGCACACTGGTCCGTGCTGCGCATGCGTACGCTCTCCCGTGAAGGCGCATACCCGCAATAGCGTGCACTCGCAGGCGCGGTATGCGTATTTACGGTAGAGTTTATGTAGTCGTAGCGTGCGACTCATTCGTTACATATTTGCACAATTAATGTAGTTTGTAGATCATGATCTCTTTGATAGATTCTGAAAGTTTGGTTAAAATAGAAGGTCCCTGGTTAAAGGAATCCCTCTTTGTATTGTACGAAGGGTCTGACAGGAATCATACAGCAGTGTTTGGTACCCATCGGAAGAGTATTTAATTAGTAATATTCCGGTGTTGGTTTGGAGCGTATTAATCGCTCGTGCGAATAGTTATGGACATAAGAAGTTTATGTCCATTTCTATTATTTACACATACTCAGGTATGCGGCGGGAAACCCAGTTTCCCACCCACCTGAGCTGTTGGAAATCGTCACAGCCCACCTGTATGAATCACCCTATGACCTTTTGTTATGATGCAGGGCCGAATTCCTTCGGCCAATGGACAATGGGATTGTAGGACCATGAGATTGCATTGTGTGTGGGGCATAAATAGGCAGGCCGACCACATCCAGCTCTCACTCTCTCATCAACGGTTATCTGCTGATAGCCGGGAGCTGGATATCGAGGCGCAGGCGATCATACCCTTTGTGCGTAAGTTTCTCTCCGTAATCATTGTCTTTCTGTGAGCCAATTTCTCTCATCTCTCTCTCTCTCTCTCTCTCTCTCTCTCTCTGTTCTGTTCTCTCATATCTCCCCTAGACTAGGCTAGTATTGTATTGTATTAGATAGTATTGTATTGTATTGCATTTAGGTCAGTGTAGTATTGTCTTTTTGTATTTATTGTTTAGTTCTGTGGTTAGGAAGTCTTTGTTATATTGTAGTGTATCATTTGTACTGTTATCCCCTTTTTACAAGTATATTAGATATAATACAGTTAATAGGCTTTGGAACCTAAACCAGTATCTGTGTATTTTCTATAGTGTTAAGTGTTCACTTGAGCGTCGGTGACGCTCAAGCAGCTTTGTAGTTAGTCAGGTTACACAAGGTTGCACTTACACCCTGTACTCACATTAAGGTATTCTGTGTATTTCTTTGGTATAAGGTTTAGACATAAAGGTATAGCATTGTGAGCGTCTGCACCGCTGGTGACCTCCTCGTGGTCTCGAGCGTAAGCTACGCCATAGCGAATCATTACTCTAGTCATAGCCAATAACGTGTCCTGTGATCACTGGGCCGTGAGCGAACGTGACGCTTGAGCGTCTCGCCTACGGCTGAGCGATCGTTACGCAACTAGCGTACCATTACGGTACTTCTTAAGTAAACAGCGTACAGTGTTCTTAGCTTCATAAAGGGTTGTTTATACGACAAAGGAATTTAGCATTGTCAATTGGGGACTCGTCCTATCCTTCTCATATCTGCACTAGGTAGATCAGCAGACATTATCCCCCAGCAAAGGGTGGGAAGTTGTCTCCCAGTGCTGACGGGATAAGCGTCTGCTTCGCTTAGATAAAGAGTGCTGAAGGAATCCGGGAACCGGAAGTAAGAACAAAACGCTTGTGTCTTTTAAAAAAACTGTTTTATTTCTCTTCTGTCTTGCGTATACACGCACGCATACATTTATCTGCATTTCTTTTTCAATTTCGTATATCACTATTCCTGTTTGCCAATTTTTATAGTTGATAGAAAGTGCTAAAAAGAGATTTGCTGTTATTTCATAATAAAGGTAATAGTTAAAGTATAGAACAACACACGATTTGTCTAGGAGACAAGGCAGTCAGTGTGGATTGCGGTAGATGATCAGGGATCATTTACATTGATAAAAGTATATATTGTGTTACGGTGGATCTTTGCATTGCGTACACGTGTCGCTAACAAAGACTAGCGTACGCAATCCAAAAGGCAGACGCACGCAGCGTACATTACGCAACGTAGCGTCCGGTTACGCTCACGTAGCTCAAGTCACGGAAAAGGTGAATTAGCGCAAAGGCGATAAGTAACGCACAGCGGTAGATAACGCGAAGCGGTAAATAACGCAAATCTATTTTTGGAAAAATCTGAAATCTAGTTTAACAGATCCTACTCCTAATTGGTAACACTGTTGGACTGAAGACAATTTCTGCGCAGAAATAGATATAGAAACAAAAGTGTACATGTGTTGAGTGAGTGTGGTTTTGTATACAAAAGTTTATATAACTTTAAGGTGGAACCAAAAGGAAAGTCGGGTACTCGTCAAGGGACACACGTGTAAGTGACATATACGGTGGCTAGGGAGGCATCCCTGGTTAAATAATATTTGAGCATTAGAGTATAGCGGACCATAAGGTAACAAGACCAGGAGGTCATAAGGTAACAAGACCAGGAGGTCGTAAGGTAAAAGGTCCGCTATAAAAGTCCAGTGGCACAACGCCTGGGGTGTTGGTGCAGAACCCATATAGGCCATACAAGCTCATGCTGAAGGAATCGCGGCCGGAAACATCGATTCCATTAGATCTTTCAGTACATAACAAGTAGTGCTTGTGTACTGAACGATTGGACCGCACGTAATTGTGTGCAGTAGTTAGTAATCTGACCTAATACCATTAGAGTAAAGTGGTCACTAACGCTATTTGTACATTCTGACGTGATTTGTGTAATTTTTTATTTTTGGAAGGGAAGTTCGCTGGTCACTCAGGAACTATCTAACAACCCCACCTTTACTGGAAAGAGTAAGTGTCCTGCGGGTAACCCTCATATGTTCCAGTAAACTGAAGGTTCCATAGGGGCCCTGTATCGAGTACGCCAGCACCACGTCGGTGTGATCAGGTCGTATTGGTCGAGGTGGGCGAGTGAGTGGGGTACTCGGTAAACCGCCACCGCCGGCCTACTGTGGAGTAATTTGGTTGTCTGTAAAGGCTTGCTGAAAACCTTGATACAGAAATCCAAGGAGGACTAAGCAACACCTGCAGACTATGGGGGCCAGTTGCTCAGGTAGGGGGCGATCAACCTTGGTTCAGGTTGATTCTGTGAACCGACCAGTTGGGTCGGCACGATATGTGATGTGTGAAAAATACGGAAGTCACACAGAATCTTTATGTGATGAATGGGAGAGAATGACTGTACAAGACAGGGACAAATTCCCAAGAATAGGTAGCTTCAGTCCAGACGTGTTACAAAATTTAAGGAGGAGGATATGTCTCGTAAAATCAGCAAAGAGACGAATTCAGCATCATGATTATTTACAGTTATGGCACCAGGAAGGTGAGATACAGAGAGGTTTGGCTCTGGCGGCAGGATCTGGGGCAGTCAGGAAGCTGATAGCCACAGCTCCTCCTCCACCATACATTGCAGGAGAGAAGTTGATTGCGGAGAGAAACGCACTGGGTTGTAAAACACAAACTCTTAGTAACCCTGTAAATGTTAATGATGTTAACCAAATAACTCATGCAAGTATTAACCCGTGCAAGATGTACCCTGTTTTGAACCTTCCTCAGGAGTGTGATCAAGAAGACGATTCAGCAACAATTTCAGCTCTCTCTCTTGCAGCCACCATAGCAGAGACCACAGTAGGCACCGCGACACCCACGAGATTAGTGAAAGCCCCTAGCGGAGGGATAGGTGAGGTCGTGTCAACGGGTAAGTACGGCACCATGCACTACACTGAAACAATTGTACCACAACAAGCTGTAGAATCTACACAGGAAGAGGCTGTTAGAATTGCTCCTGTAAGGGTAATAGCAGTTCCCAATGGAAAAACAGATGTGTCTGGAGCCACTCCCATAAGGAACATTGCCATGTACACTCCATTTTCCAGAATGGAATTAAGAACAATAGTGTCCGAATTTCCTGACCCCAGAAAGGACTTAGTTGCTAGCCAAAAATACATCAGGGATCTAGGTAACACTGTAGAACCCAACAACAAGGATTGGCAGATACTGCTAAGAGCTTGTTTACCTCCCAATGTTGACGCAACTCAATTTTTAGCTGACTGTGCATTGGATAAAGATGTACCGCTTACAGACGTGTACAACAAGGATAATGTAAAAAGGATAAATTTACAGCTAAAGGAGTATTTCCCAGCCGTTGTTAAATGGAATAAAATATTTTCCATTAAGCAAAAGGAGTCCGAAACGGCAACAGAATATTTTCACCGGGCACTATTAGAAATGGCAAAGTACACTGGTATAGAAGACATTAAGACCAACCCAAACCATCGAGAAGTAGCAGTATCTGTACTGATGGATGGTTTGAAAGAAACATTAAAAGCTAGGGTACAGACCACACAACCATGTTGGCGAGGTCTGTCAGTGTCCACATTGAGAGAGGCTGCTATTGATCACGACAGAAACATCACTAGGCACAGGGAATCGCAAAGTGATAAGTTGATGTCCGTAAGTATACAGGCGCTGACCACAAGGCAGCCTGCGTATGTACCACCGAATCCTGTGGGTAAGGCAAGTGTAATAACATGTTTTTCTTGTAACAGACCGGGACACTTTGCACGAGAATGTAGAACAAAGAATGTACAAAGATCTTTTCAACCCCCTAGACAACAACACAACACACGACAATGGGAGCAGGGTCCACAGAGGCGGAGTTTTGAGCCACATACAGGGGAAACAAAAAGATATCCCCCGAACAGAGATTGGCATGCCTCTGGTAGTTCCCAGCTAACTCCCTCACAAGTAGTCGCTGCCAGCAGGATTCAGGGAGGTCAGCATACCCAATAGGGGTGTGGCCATACCTGTAATCTGCACCCAGTTAGGTTGATTGCTAGTCTTGGAAGCGAACCAGAGATTGCAATCAATGTAGCTGGTAAAACTTTAAACTTTCTTGTAGACACAGGGGCGGCCAAGTCAGTGATAAATTCGACAGTGGGCATGAGAACCACTGGTAGGACAATTCCAGCCATGGGAGTAACAGGAGTAGTCCAGCACTACCCTGTTAGCAAACCAGCCGAGATTACAATAGGGCCTTTGCATACCAAGCATTCCTTTTTGCTGGCTGCATCGGCACCAACTAATCTCCTGGGAAGAGACTTACTATGTAAAATGGATTGCGTCATTTATTGTACTCCTGAAGGTGTATTCTTGGACATCCCTGAGAATCACGCTCAGGAAGTACGAGACATGTTAGACTCCCCATCAAAATTAATGTCACATTCCATTATGACAAATAGGAACCCATCCCAAGTAGAAGAGATGACATCTCAGATACCAGAGTCACTTTGGACAAAAGATGGACAGGACACTGGATTAATGGCAAACGTAGCTCCAGTAGTTGTACAAGTAAAAGATGGTAGGATAGCTCCAAAAATCCCACAGTATCCTCTGAAGCCAGAGGTGGAGTTAGGAGTTTTCCCAGTAATAGAACGCTTGCTGCAACAGGGCATTCTGGTAAGAACGTCCAGCACAGCCAATAGTCCCATCTTCCCTGTTAAAAAGAGTGGGGGGAGGGGTTACAGGCTAGTGCAGGATCTAAGGGGGATTAACAAAATAGTTGAGAGTCAGTTCCCCGTAGTGCCTAATCCAGCTGTCATCCTAATGCAAATTCCTCCCACTGCCAAATTTTTCACTGTTATTGACCTCTGCTCCGCATTCTTTTCGGTACCTCTGCACCCTGACAGCCAATATTTGTTTGCATTCACATACAGAGGAGTCCAATACACGTGGACTCGGTTACCCCAAGGTTTCATAGATAGTCCAAGTATATTTTCTCAGGCTTTGCATGATTGTTTACAGTCTTTCCAACCAGACAGTGGATCAGTATTGATACAGTATGTGGACGATTTATTGCTGTGTTCAGATTCACTGGAAGCATCTCTGAAGGATACGAAACAGCTCCTGTTTCATCTTTCAGACACAGGTCACAAGGTTTCCAAAGACAAGTTGCAATTATGCCAAGCTAAGGTAAAATATTTGGGACACTGTCTAACACAAGGACTGAGACACCTGACCGCTGATAGAATCCAAGCCATTAGAGACATGACACTGCCACAAACCCAGCAACAGATCAGGACGTTTTTAGGAATGTGTGGGTATTGCCGTAATTGGATCCCAGGGTTTTCCATATTGGCGCTACCTTTGCAGGAAATGGTCTCTTCAAACAAACCTGATCGGATTTCGCATACAGACGAATCTGAAACAGCATTTGAGAGACTCAAGCAATGCCTAACGCAGGCACCAGCACTAGGTATGCCAGACTATGGGAAACCCTTTGAACTATACGGAACAGAAAGTGCTGGGTGCGCAGCAGGTGTACTAACACAAAAACACGGTGACGCCAGCAGGCCAATTGCATACTACAGCGCCCAGCTAGACACGGTAGCACGATCCCTCCCCACATGCTTGCGTAGCGTTGCGGCGATAGCATTGCTAGTGACGAAAAGCGAAGATGTTGTGCTAGGCCACAACCTCACAATCCATACACCGCATGCGGTATCTGCCTTATTGAATTCTGCCCAAACCAGACACGTCTCATCAGCAAGGTTTACGAGATGGGAATTGGCATTAATGGCCCCAGTAAACATCACCATAAGGAGATGCAGTGCATTAAACCCTGCAACATTTCTCCCAGGTGTGCCTGGTCAGACACAAAGGGTGGAAGGTGAGAGTGATGGGGAAGGAGGATTTAATGCAAAGGAAGATACACATGATTGTATGGAATATTTGACCCAAAATTTTACCGCAAGGCCTGACATCAGTGACAATCCACTGGAAGATGCAGAACTCACGTTCTACACGGACGGTAGTTGTCACAGACAGTCAGACTCGGGAGACTTGTGTACTGGATACGCAGTCGTAGATGACCAAGACACCATAGAAGCGGAACCGCTAGGCCCACCTCACTCAGCCCAGGTTGCTGAACTGGTCGCCCTAACCAGAGCATGTGAATTGGCTAAGGGTAAGTCAGCCAATATCTACACCGATTCCAGATACGCGTTCGGGGTAGTCCATGATTTCGGAGCGCTATGGCGGCTCAGAAATTTCATGACGGCGGCTGGTACACCGATAGCGCATGCAGCTTATATAAAAAGGCTTCTAACAGCGATACAGGAACCCGACAGAGTGGCTGTTATCAAATGTAAAGCACATACATATAGCCAAGACCCAGTATCCCTTGGTAACAGCCGAGCAGACGAAGCCGCAAAGCTTGCAGCTGCTACCCCCATACAGACAGACACCACACAACTGATGGTATTTAATACCATCAACACACAGAAGTTGTGTGAGATGCAGAATTTGTGTTCCACACAGGAAAGAGCAGTCTGGAAGGCAAAGGGATATGGCCAGGAGTCCTCAGGGCTCTGGACGGATGGACATGGTAAACCGGTGGCCCCCAGGGCATACCTTCCATGTCTGGCTGAAGCAGCTCACGGGCTGACTCATCTAGGCAAGGAGGGGATGTGCAAATTGGTAAGAGCATACTGGTGCGCCCCAGGATTCTCCTCTCATGCGAGTAAAAGAGCAATGTCATGCCTTACCTGTCTGAGAAAGAATGTTGGAAAAGCAATACCTACAGAACCATCCCATATCCCACCTGCCGGCGGCCCTTTCCAGGTAATACAAATTGACTTCATTCAATTACCCCCATGTCGAAATTTGAAATATGTACTTGTTTGTATAGATGTTTTCTCGAATTGGGTCGAAGCTTTTCCAGCAGCTACAAATACCGCTATGTTTACAGCTAAGAAAATTGTGCAGGAATTTGTATGTAGATATGGTATCCCTAGAATCATTGAAAGTGATAGGGGTACCCATTTTACAGGTGATGTCTTTCAAGGAATGTGTAAGTTGATGGGAATTGATAGTAAGCTGCACACTCCGTACCGTCCACAGGCGAGTGCGAAGGTCGAAAGAGTGAACAGCACTATTAAAAATAAATTGAGTAAAGTAATGGCAGAGACAGGATTAACATGGCCAGAAGCTTTACCCATTGTTTTGTATAGCATCAGAACCACTCCCAGGTCCCCCCTTAATCTGTCTCCTTTTGAAATCTTGTTTGGTCGACAACCGCATGTCATGATTAACCCTCAGGATGATTTGAAATGTAACAATGAAGTAACTGTAAAATACTTAATTAACATGAGTAAACAGTTGAGGAATCAAAATGATAATCTGAAGTTGGTGATTCCTGATTTACCAGATAGTAATTGTCATGACATTGAACCTGGGAATTATGTAATGATACGAAATTTTCTACGCTCAGGTTGTCTTATTGATAGATGGGAAGGACCATACCAGGTCTTATTGACTAGCACCACAGCATTGAAGGTTGCTGAGAGAGAAACTTGGGTCCATTCATCCCACTGCAAAAAGGTTGCTGATCCAGAGAAGTCCCGTGATAAGGAACAGACGGTAGAGGTTGTATCACTGGAGTGTCTGTTCCAGGAGGACTGAGGCGGCACCTGAGCCTTGAAGACCGAAAGCAGTTGTCGACTCCCTTCTCCCTTTTATTGTTTTTCTCCACTTCCCAGCCCCTCTCCCTTAAGATTTCTTTTTCCCCCTTCTCATTCTTCTCTATTTCCTCCTCAAAGATGGACTTGCCCCAAGAGACTGTGATCCGGATTTTGATGTTAACCATGATGTTGACCAGAGCAGTCTGTTCCGGCGAGAGTACCATAGAGGTCGAAAGAGGTTCTGGAATGGGTTCCGATTATGATGATGGAGGCGTAGTTTTCCAAGATCAACCAAACCAACAAGCAAAGGCGAGTATCAGAAAACGATCCGATAGAAGAAATTGTGATGGATTGTTAGCTGAAGAAAATTGTATCTGTAGGCTCTGTGATAATCTGGTTGAAGATGGATGCATAAAGAAATGCCAATCTAGTTTTAATATCCATATGGACCGGCATCCATTGAGTGACTATCACTCCTTAGTGGGTAACGTGTTAAACCAAACAGATTGTTGGGTATGCTCTCAAGTACCTCAGGGTCACAGCAAATCAGGGCTAGTACCATTTCCTTTAACGTTAGGGGAGGTACTTGAGCTAAGTGGTGGGAGACCGGTGGATCGGAGGTTTAACATCTCCAGCCCTCCTAGTTTGAAGCTCCACCAATACCATGTGGATAGGTCCCTCATATGTTTTAACATCTCCAATCCCAGAAAACCGGGAAATTGGGAAGTGTCATGGAGCAACCTTACCATGACCTTTTCACACAGAGCAGATAGAATGCCTACAGATACAGAGCTCGTACGCCATATAGCCAGTAGAGGAAAATCTTTTCGGTATCGATATACCTTAGGAAATAGGATTACTAGAGTTGGAGAGGTATCACCAGGATACTGTGCACATATCGTACAAACTGATACGTGCATTAAGCAGTTGGAAGAATTAGGGTCAGGAGATTTCACCTGGAAGGTTTGTAACATGGTCATGTCCTTCTCCGTCCCTTATGTTCTCCCCGATGACGCATATTTCATATGCGGGAGAAAGGCGTACAAGTGGCTTGCCCCAAACTCTGAAGGATTGTGTTATATTGGAAAGGTATTGCCTGAAGTGATGACTGTAACACATGACAAAATGAAGGACATACACCGTGGTGCCCAAGCTCCTTATACTCACACTCATTACGAGCACCGAGTTAAAAGACAACTGTCAGAAAGGTTGGAGCATCCGGCCTCTGATCTTATCCATGAATCCACCGGGATTCAGGTTCTGGTAGCGTTAGATTTCACTCGCACCGCTCGAGGTGTGATGAATTATAGATACATTTCCGCACTCGCCAATTTGTTAGATAATATCACTGAAATGTATGATGACACGTTTAGATACACTGGAAGAGAACTTCAAGCTTACAAAACAGAACTAGTTCAGCATAGGATGGTTCTTAATTATCTTACAGCAGTAACAGGCGGATATTGTGTTACATTGGCAACACAGTACGGCATAAAGTGTTGCACGTATATCACAAATAGCACCGAGGACCCGGTAGAGGTCATAGACCAAAAGATGGACGATATTCTCCAATTGAAGTGGGAATTTCGTCGAAAACACAATCTCACCCTTGCTGCTGTAGGTAATGAGCTGACTGGTTGGGTGTCATGGTTGAACCCGCGAAATTGGTTCTCCGGTTTAGGAGACTGGGCTCAAGGAGTCATAATGGATGTTGGAAAGTTTCTACTATGTATCTTGGGTGTCGTTATATCGATTGGATTGATATTTAGATGCGGGCAGGCTTTAATGAGGTGCAAACAAAGTACAAGAGTGATGAGCTTGAGGAGCGAGGAAACCGTAATTAACCTGGATTTGATTTATGACCCAATGATAGAAACCAGAATGTGATGAAAATGCGATTATACGGTCCGTTTCTTTCACCTGTTTTTCTGCTTTTCTCCAAGATACAAAGACCCCCTTGGACGAGGAAGTTGACGAGACGCTATACAGACAACAGACAAGCACCAAAGAAGAAGATTTGACAACTTTAAATATGGACACTTGATGAACTTTGCCATGGATCCCCAGTTTCCCTAGTATTTTTAAACTCACGCTAGCCCAACATTTTTGTAAATCTGATGGCACTGACAAAGCTTGTTGCTCATGCCTAAGGAGCAAAACAGCGCAAAGAAGACGACTCTCAACAGATACCGAACACAACTTCAACAACAGATGTACATTTCCCTGACATAGAATATCATTGCATTTTTCGTAAGTGTTCTTTATCTTCATCTCTACAACCCTCAGGTAACGACACACATAGACGATAGGGAATACAGGCACAGATATCAGCAACCACATACCTTCTCCATTCATGTATCATCAACTAAAATGTGCTCCCCATTTTGTTCAAAATCCGAAAAGAGCTCGGTAAAGTTTGACAGCCCATCCACAGACCTGTACCACAGGATAAGAAGGAATTCAAATGTATACTTCGCAATACCTCGAAGCTTGATTTACAACACGTACGGCACGATGATACATGACCCTCCAAACATGGACTCATACACACATGCTTCTACTTTCTCACTAGGTCATACCCTCTTCACACCTACTCCTCTCTTCTTCCTTACCCCACCATGGAAATCAATTAACCCCTGACTTGCATTTTTCTCCTTAAATGTTTTGTGGCAGTTATTATTGACTGCCAAAGGGTGGACTGTCAAAGTCAGAAAAATGTCTCTATGCACGTTGCCATATTTGCACCGCACACTGGTCCGTGCTGCGCATGCGTACGCTCTCCCGTGAAGGCGCATACCCGCAATAGCGTGCACTCGCAGGCGCGGTATGCGTATTTACGGTAGAGTTTATGTAGTCGTAGCGTGCGACTCATTCGTTACATATTTGCACAATTAATGTAGTTTGTAGATCATGATCTCTTTGATAGATTCTGAAAGTTTGGTTAAAATAGAAGGTCCCTGGTTAAAGGAATCCCTCTTTGTATTGTACGAAGGGTCTGACAGGAATCATACAGCAGTGTTTGGTACCCATCGGAAGAGTATTTAATTAGTAATATTCCGGTGTTGGTTTGGAGCGTATTAATCGCTCGTGCGAATAGTTATGGACATAAGAAGTTTATGTCCATTTCTATTATTTACACATACTCAGGTATGCGGCGGGAAACCCAGTTTCCCACCCACCTGAGCTGTTGGAAATCGTCACAGCCCACCTGTATGAATCACCCTATGACCTTTTGTTATGATGCAGGGCCGAATTCCTTCGGCCAATGGACAATGGGATTGTAGGACCATGAGATTGCATTGTGTGTGGGGCATAAATAGGCAGGCCGACCACATCCAGCTCTCACTCTCTCATCAACGGTTATCTGCTGATAGCCGGGAGCTGGATATCGAGGCGCAGGCGATCATACCCTTTGTGCGTAAGTTTCTCTCCGTAATCATTGTCTTTCTGTGAGCCAATTTCTCTCATCTCTCTCTCTCTCTCTCTCTCTGTTCTGTTCTCTCATATCTCCCCTAGACTAGGCTAGTATTGTATTGTATTAGATAGTATTGTATTGTATTGCATTTAGGTCAGTGTAGTATTGTCTTTTTGTATTTATTGTTTAGTTCTGTGGTTAGGAAGTCTTTGTTATATTGTAGTGTATCATTTGTACTGTTATCCCCTTTTTACAAGTATATTAGATATAATACAGTTAATAGGCTTTGGAACCTAAACCAGTATCTGTGTATTTTCTATAGTGTTAAGTGTTCACTTGAGCGTCGGTGACGCTCAAGCAGCTTTGTAGTTAGTCAGGTTACACAAGGTTGCACTTACACCCTGTACTCACATTAAGGTATTCTGTGTATTTCTTTGGTATAAGGTTTAGACATAAAGGTATAGCATTGTGAGCGTCTGCACCGCTGGTGACCTCCTCGTGGTCTCGAGCGTAAGCTACGCCATAGCGAATCATTACTCTAGTCATAGCCAATAACGTGTCCTGTGATCACTGGGCCGTGAGCGAACGTGACGCTTGAGCGTCTCGCCTACGGCTGAGCGATCGTTACGCAACTAGCGTACCATTACGGTACTTCTTAAGTAAACAGCGTACAGTGTTCTTAGCTTCATAAAGGGTTGTTTATACGACAAAGGAATTTAGCATTGTCACATTGATAGAATGGTGGAGGATTATATGAGTGACCGCATCCAAGTAGGCACGTCACACAGTCCGTACTTATACTGGCAGGAAAAAGAGGCAATTTGGAGGCCCTTGCACAAACTGGCTTTATTCTACCTAAGTTGCCCTCCCACAAGTGTGTACTCCGAAAGAGTGTTTAGTGCCGCCGCTCACCTTGTCAGCAATCGGCGTACGAGGTTACATCCAGAAAATGTGGAGAAGATGATGTTCATTAAAATGAATTATAATCAATTCCTCCGCGGAGACATTGACCAGCAGCAATTGCCTCCACAAAGTACACAGGGAGCTGAGATGGTGGATTCCAGTGGGGACGAATTGATAATCTGTGAGGAGGGGGATGTACACGGTGATATATCGGAGGGTGAAGATGAGGTGGACATCTTGCCTCTGTAGAGCCAGTTTGTGCAAGGAGAGATTAATTGCTTCTTTTTTGGGGGGGGTCCAAACCAACCCGTCATATCAGTCACAGTCGTGTGGCAGACCCTGTCACTGAAATGATGGGTTGGTTAAAGTGTGCATGTCCTGTTTTGTTTATACAACATAAGGGTGGGTGGGAGGGCCCAAGGACAATTCCATCTTGCACCTCTTTTTTCTTTTCTTTTTCTTTGCATCTTGTGCTGATTGGGGAGGGTTTTTTGGAAGGGACATCCTGCGTGACACTGCAGTGCCACTCCTAGATGGGCCCGGTGTTTGTGTCGGCCACTAGGGTCGCTAATCTTACTCACACAGTCAGCTACCTCATTGCGCCTCTTTTTTTCTTTGCGTCATGTGCTGTTTGGGGAGGGTTTTTTGGAAGGGACATCCTGCGTGACACTGCAGTGCCACTCCTAGATGGGCCCGGTGTTTGTGTCGGCCACTAGGGTCGCTAATCTTACTCACACAGCTACCTCATTGCGCCTCTTTTTTTCTTTGCGTCATGTGCTGTTTGGGGAGGGTTTTTTGGAAGGGACATCCTGCGTGACACTGCAGTGCCACTCCTAGATGGGCCCGGTGTTTGTGTCGGCCACTAGGGTCGCTAATCTTACTCACACAGCTACCTCATTGCGCCTCTTTTTTTCTTTGCGTCATGTGCTGTTTGGGGAGGGTTTTTTGGAAGGGCCATCCTGCGTGACACTGCAGTGCCACTCCTAGATGGGCCCGGTGTTTGTGTCGGCCACTAGGGTCGCTAATCTTACTCACACAGCTACCTCATTGCGCCTCTTTTTTTCTTTGCGTCATGTGCTGTTTGGGGAGGGTTTTTTGGAAGGGACATCCTGCGTGACACTGCAGTGCCACTCCTAGATGGGCCCGGTGTTTGTGTCGGCCACTAGGGTCGCTAATCTTACTCACACAGCTACCTCATTGCGCCTCTTTTTTTCTTTGCGTCATGTGCTGTTTGGGGAGGGTTTTTTGGAAGGGCCATCCTGCGTGACACTGCAGTGCCACTCCTAGATGGGCCCGGTGTTTGTGTCGGCCACTAGGGTCGCTAATCTTACTCACACAGCTACCTCATTGCGCCTCTTTTTTTCTTTGCGTCATGTGCTGTTTGGGGAGGGTTTTTTGGAAGGGACATCCTGCGTGACACTGCAGTGCCACTCCTAGATGGGCCCGGTGTTTGTGTCGGCCACTAGGGTCGCTTATCTTACTCACACAGCGACCTCGGTGCAAATTTTAGGACTAAAAATAATATTGTGAGGTGTGAGGTATTCAGAATAGACTGAAAATGAGTGTAAATTATGGTTTTTGAGGTTAATAATACTTTGGGATCAAAATGACCCCCAAATTCTATGATTTAAGCTGTTTTTTAGTGTTTTTTGAAAAAAACACCCGAATCCAAAACACACCCGAATCCGACAAAAAAAATTCGGTGAGGTTTTGCCAAAACGCGTTCGAACCCAAAACACGGCCGCGGAACCGAACCCAAAACCAAAACACAAAACCCGAAAAATTTCAGGCGCTCATCTCTAATATATATCCTCCTTGAATGGTCTGTATTTTGCCTTTTTCTGTTCTGTTTTATTCTTATTGGATCTCAATATGTCTTGTGATTTGCTCTATTTCCCCACTGCAAGGCTTTGCATTATTGCTATGGCTTTGTATAAATAAATAAATACACGCTAATGATAAAAAGATTAATACTACAACCTAGAGGTTGTTGGATACATTCTAGAGGTCCTATATATCAAGCCTCAAATCATGGGCAGTGGCAGACCTACATATTTTGGACCCTGAATCTTGAACTGTTATGGTGGCCCCTTCACAACCAGCAACAATAGGGCAACAGGTACAAAGAAACTTGCTGCCCTTGCACGGACCTTGAAGCCCAAATGGTGGAGAACGGCGTGGTGGGGTGGAGTCCTTGAAAATCAGTGAGCCCCTTCCCTGGTTACAGTCCAGTCCCGCCCCCAAAGCCCCTTTAATGTCTCCTCTCACAGCACCCCCCCCCCACCCCCTTCAGTAATCACCTAGCAGCACCCTACTTCAGTAATCACCTCACAGGCACCGCCCCTTTCAAAAGTCACCTCACAGAACCCCCATTTCATTAATCACCTCACAGCCTCCCCCTTGTTTCAATAAGCACCTGACAGTACACATCACTCAACACTGGCAAATTTACTTTATTCTTGGCAAAATTACTTTATTGTCCCATGCTCCTTCTCACCTTTCATCGCTCCCAGCCTCCTTCCTAGGACAAGCCCTCTCAGGCTCCGCCATTCCTGGGAATGTCACAAAGAGAAGTTCTGCAGGCTGTTGGGTCTTGTAGTTGAATATGGATACACGTTTCACATTATTTACAGAAAACAGATCACAGAGCTAGACTACAACTCCCAGCAGTACTAAGCTTGCACATTCAAGCTGCACTAGAAGCCTGGTTGTCATGGTGTTATCATGGCCGTAACTAGGAGGGGGCTAGGGAGACATGTGACCTGGGCGCAGTATAGGAGGGGGCGCCGAGATGATCAGTTTGATCTCCCTAACATCCCCTGCCTATGCACTGTGTCCCTTAGAGCCGACGGAGCTCAAGCTCCAGACTGTACTTGCTGCAGCGGCCGCATTGCTGTGATGAAACTGAAAATAAACTACAGCTCCCAGCAGCCCTTGCTGAGAGAGCTGTAGTTTACTTTCAGTTTCTTCTATTTAGTCGGTGTAGTACCTGCCCCAGCAGAGCCAGATGAAGAGGGGGCACAGGGAACAAGTTGACTCCCCAGCCTCCCCCCTGCTGCCTACAATCATCGCAGCAGTGCACTACTATAGTGCATTGCTGAGCTTGAAAAGAAGAGGCAGCTGGAGGTCCGAAAAGGGGGTGAGCTCACTATCCAGGAGCAGAAGTGCCTAAATAGTGAGTGTAAGGGAAGGGGTACTGTATGTGTGACTACCATACTGTATATGTGTGTCTCTATGAATGTGTGCATGTATGTGACTGTATGTGAATAGGTGTGTGACTACATATCTGTATGTGTGCTTGTTTGTCACTCTATGTATATATGTGTGACTCTATATATGTATGTATACAGGTGTGTGACTATATGTATATGTGTGAGTGAATGTATGCATGCATGTATATATTTAGGTGTGTGACAGTATGCATGTGGGGTCTACTACGGTATATCAGCACTCGGGATCCCGGCACCCAACATACCGGCGCCGGGATCCTGACCGTCGCTATACTGGCAGCGGGGCATGCGCAAAAGAGCCCCTTGCGGGCTTGCTGCACCTGCCGCGCTGCAGGCACAGTGGCACACTATTTATTCTCCCACCAGGGGTGTCGTGGACACCCCAAGAGGGAAAACAGTTGTCTGTATGCCAGCTGTCGGGATTCCGTCTCCGGTATGCTGAGCGCCGTGATCCCGACAGCCGGCATATCAAATGCCACCCTGCATGTGTACAGGTGTTTGATTTTACGTATGTTTCAAGGTAAGGGTTATCATTTCCCTTTTTTTCTTCATCCCTAGCCCAAATAAATGTCTAGCTATCCCCTTTATAAAAAGCTTTACCGCAGCTACCATACACACACACACACACACACACACACACACACACACACACTTACAATGGGAGGGGTGGGGGGCGCCAACTTACTGTCTTGCCCCGGGTGTAAAATATCCTAGTTTCGGCTCTGGTGTTACTGTTGACTGTTAAAATGCACAAGCGAGACGAGTGACAATTCTATCACTAAAATAACCTTATTCTAATAACACACTCAAAAAACTCCATCAATTTTGTTGAAAAATTAATTCATTAGTTTCATAGTACATCTGCTCCTAATCATGTGAAAATAGCTACAGTATTTCCTCAGGGTTTAGGCATATTTTAGTATTGGAGCAAAATATATATATGTAACAAAAGCATGACACAGGAGATGTCAGAGTTATGTCCTGACAGCCAGCGTTGGGCAAACTAACACAGAGCACCTTAGTTCCTGCAATTTTCCATAGGGACTGTGGTCTGGACCAATTTTATCAGGATCCAAAAAGTTTTGACTTTTTCTGGTCTGAAGATGGTGTTAACATGTGTGTCCTATAGGATGACATCGCTGGACAGGGATCATCTCAACCCTCCGCAGCAGGCTCCTCATTCCTCCTCTCCCTCCTATCTGCAGACTCAGGGCCTTCTCCCCTCATGTGCCTTTCCTTCTCTTACTTACACTATCTTATACGCAATGGTGGTCATTCCGAGTTGTTCGCTCGCAAGCTGCTTTTAGCAGCTTTGCACACGCTAAGCTGCCGCCTACTGGGAGTGAATCTTAGCTTATTAAAATTGCGAACCAAAGATTCGCAATATTGCGATAAGACATCTCTGTGCAGTTTCTGAGTAACTCGAGACTTACTCGGCATCTGCGATCAGTTCAGTGCTTGACGTTCCTGGTTTGACGTCACAAACACACCCAGCGTTCGCCCAGACACTCCTCCGTTTCTCCAGCCACTCCCGCGTTTTTCCCAGAAACGGTAGCGTTTTTTCACACACACCCATAAAATGGCCAGTTTCCGCCCAGAAACACCCACTTCCTGTCAATCACATTACGATCACCAGAACGAGGAAAAAACCGTGAGTAAAATTCCTAACTACATAGCAAATTTACTTGGCGCAGTCGCAGTGCGAACATTGCGCATGCGCACTAAGCGGAAAATCGCTGCGATGCAAAGAAATTTACAGAGCGAACAACTCGGAATGACCCCCTATATTCCCTTTGATGGCATCTAACCCCTGGTTTTCTGTATATACCTTGTACTTGTCTTATATTCAAATACGTCACTGAGTGAAGTGACACTCGGTGCACACTCAGCATTACTCAAGCGCAGCCGGCCAAAAAGGGTGCGTGGTCTAATAAAAGGGGGTGTGGCCGTGCAAGGATCTGTGTTATGTCACTGCCTATATTGTCTCAAACTGTGTTTTCTTTTTTCTCTTGTTTTGCTTATTTGTTTGTTTACGTACTCTGTCATAGGCACTGCAGATCTTTTGTGGCGCCAGATAAATAAAATAAACTAATAATAATAATAATAATAATAATAATACTACTGGCCACGCATGCAATATACAGCAATAACATTGTTAAATAGGCCACTAGGTGCGCTCTTGTTATGTAAACAAGTCCCTTCAAAATCTGCTTGAGAACTTCAGGATAAGCTGCTGGACAGAACACTGGCTGTAAAAGTCTGCATGATTTATTTTCCTCTCATGTGCAGCCATTAGGAAATGGCCATGATGTCTCCTACTGGACAGGTTCCAGAATTTATAGCACTGCTAAAGAGCTTGATTCTTACTTAAACAGATTTGAAAGATGGCTATCTGCAAATGATATCAGAGCAGAAAGGAGGGTAGACATATTCTTGGCTGAATTGTCTGCAAAAACATATAGTCTGCTGAAAAGTTACTATTGCTCCTGCAAAGTCCTCTGAATTACCATATCTAGAACTTACACAGAGCCTTTCCAACACTATAAATAAAAACCTATCAATGTTGAATGCTTAGTATTTCACGGGAGAAACCACAAGGTGGTGGAAAGTCTTGTACACTTTATTCTGGATTTAAAGCAATTGTTCTTGTATGACAGAGCCTTAGCTGGATTAAGTCTTACAAGATAACTTTATACAGTATATAGGCAACATGATTAATGCTGCATCCATAAATTGCTGTATAAAACACATTTTTGGTTCTGTAACACTGCATTTGCTATGACTTCAACCAGATATAACTCTCAACAACAATTCTTCACAACATTTGGATCCCAATAAGATAAAAACAGTTTCCCAGTGTAAACAACCTGAGTCCAATGCACCACAGCCAGCTAAAAAGTATACCAACCACAAACAATGAAATCATGCTGTATCATACCCTCCAACTATACCTTTTTGGCAGGTACGGCACCTTTTTTTATGATCTGTACCCGCCAAAATGGGCTTGTACTTATTTTTGACTTTCCAAATTTAATTGAAATTATATCAGGTCGACAGTCTCATGTTGACCAGATGACTGTTGGCAAGTCATACCACACCCTTCTTAATTAAAGAAAAAATGTACTCACTGATTTCTGCACACAAGTCCCCACATGTGGGAATCTAATATCTGTTTCATAATCATTCTCATGTTTTTGTTGGGTAGTAGAGGCTTGGAGAATTGCAGGGTATGAGATGTAGAAATTATTTTATATGAAGAAGTTTTGGGTCCTGCTCAGCGACAAAGGGAACGTGGAATAGTCACTGTCATTTACTCTAACTGGTTGAATGAAAAGTATAAAGTCCAAAACTTTCTACTAGGAATTAGCAATCAAATTTGTAGACAGCAGGGGCCGTTCTCTCAGTCAAGACAAAAGGTTCAATGGATCACCTTCTCTTTAGCATTAAATCGCAAAGGCTATAAGCTCGTGGTAAACACTGCGGCTAATTGAATCTGCCTCTATATTATATTTAATTGGTGCTCTAACTCCACAAAGTTTCTTTTGCTGAAGTGCACATGACACACATAATGGAGGAAACAAGTTTGTAGACTTAGCAAATATTCATAAGGATGCAGCCTAATAATTCAATCGCCTTGTGAATATTGGTCATGAGGTGCCACGGTGATGTCAATGGTACCTAATGAATTGATAGGCTGTGAAGCATTCTGAAACTAGGAAAATCCAACAGCCTAGCACCCCCTCATAGAAACATATGGAGGCTGCTTCTGCTGGTGAAAATGGTGGGACGTCGGCAGGTATCGGGTGATAGCAACTGCAGCCCCTCCATGGTACATTTGGGGGATACTCTGTTGTGTGCTCTATTATCAAGTGACAACTTCTCATTATTTTTACAGATCAGCTTCCAATCGCTAAATGAGGATTTAGCACAAAGATTTCAGCAGATTACTGAGAGCCATGTGCTGGATAACATAGATCTAGAGGAATTCTTTACTCACCACCTAACTAAACCAGGTAATAATGATAATTATACTTCTCTAGCATCCTATCGGGGACACTAACACAGAGGTCTCATTTCAGTTTAATTGATATTAGAGGATTGCCCTATATTAAACATAATGAACCCATACTTTTTTCTTCTTCAGAACTTCCATAACTACTGTAAGTCTAGAATATTGCATGTTTTTGTTATTCCGCATTTACACCTTCTCATGATTTCTTTCAGGCTCAAAAGTGCACCAGGAGAAGGATGCAGATAACAGGATACACAGCAGCAAAAAGTGGAAGCACAAGAAAACATCCAAAGGCAAATCCATAAAAAGTCAATTGAAAAAGCTAAAGTTACAGGTGAAGCCAAAAGTGGCAAAGCTGAAAAAGTTGAAAGAAATTTCGGCAATAGAAAGCCAGCAACTGGTGACAGGGGTTTCTGTCACCCATCTTCCCCACTGGACTGCTCCACAGCCTCGTGACAACCACACCACGATTGCCAACGTCTGAAGTGAGCCGGCGCCTGTTCACTACACCTGGCTCCCTGGCCCCAAGATCTCACCGGCTGACACCCCAGTTACCCAGTTTCCACCCTTACCTGCTCTATATAGCTCTCAGCGGTGCCGGATATCTGTGCCGCGGCTCCTGGTGCCTGTCAATCAACTTTGCAGAATGATTATGAGCTGTTTACCTCCTTAAAGGGCCAAAGTCCAGTGTTTTGTGTGGCTATGCATGGATGTAATGAAACCTTACTATGATCTCTAAGAGTATTCTATGTCCAAACATGAATTACATCTCTTAATAGCCTGTGGAAAATCTGTAAAGCCTAATTCAAACATGAACGCAGTTCATACAGCAGTACGGATGGTGTAACAGTTAATACTGCCTCACAGCACTGAAGTCATGAGTTCGATTCCTACCATGGCCCTAACAGTGTGGAGTTTGTATATTCTCCCTGTGCTTGCATGGGTTTCCTCCAGGCACTCCGGTTTCCTCCCACAATCCAAAATATATACTGGTAGGTTAACAGGATCCCAACAAAATGAATCCTAGTGTGAATGTATGTACATGTGGAAGGTAATATAGGGCCCAATTCAGACCTGATCGCTCCTCTGCGAATTTGCAAAGGTTTGCGATCAGTCATCATCCAGACAGAGTGAAATTCCGCCCCTTGCTAGTCTGTGTATGCCGTGCGAAAAGCTTTGCAAATGTCGGTCATCTGCAAATCCTGTTTTTTCCAGTATGTGCAGTCTGTGCGTAGCCCAGGACTTACTCCTACAGTACGAAAGAATCAGGCTGATTGGGCCTAAAAACGCTTGGGAACGCCTATGTTTTCTCATACGTCCTAGAGGATGCTGGGGACTCCAAAAGGACCATGGGGTATAGATGGATCCGCAGGAGCCTGGGCACACTATAAAGACTTAAACTGGATGTGAACTGGCTCCTCCCTCTATGCCCCTCCTCCAGACCTCAGTTAGACTTTGTGCCCAGAAGTGATGGGTCACACACTAGGGGAGCTCTCCTGAGTTTCTCTGAAAGACTTTATGTTAGGTTTTTTATTTTCAGGCAGACCTGCTGGCTACAGGCTCCCTGCATCGTGGGAGTGAGGGGAGAGAAGCAGGACCCACTTCTTCTTAGTTTAAAGGCTCTGCTTCTCAGCTGCTGGACACCATTAGCACCAGAGGGTTCGATCACTTGGTCCGCCTAGCTGCTTGTTCCCGGAGCCACGCCGTCAATCCCCTCACGAAAGCCAGAAGAAAGAAGCCGGGTGAGTATTAGAAGAAAAGAAGACTTCAGTGACGGCAGAAGACTTCAGTAACGGAGGTAAGCACAGCGGTAGTGCTGCGCTCCATGCTCCCACACACCAACGTCTCTGGCAGGGTGCAGGGCGCTGGGGGGGAGCGCCCTGGGGGCATGTTACTGACGGTCTATAATGCTGGCAGGGGACATATTACGGTGCCTGGGCACAGCATATGTTCACCCCGCCAGCGTGTCGCAGGGGGGAGAGACAGCGGTAGCGCTGCGCTCCCGCGCTTTCCATCACCTGCAGGGTGCAGGGCGCTGCGGGGGGAGCGCCCTGGGCAGCATATATTAAAATCAGTAATATCACTGGCGGGGGGGACATACTTAGGTGCCCACCCCGCCAGTGCGCCGTGAATGGGAGGGAGCAGCAGCGGTAGCGCTGCGCTCCCGGCTCCCGCACTCCAATGAGCCTGCAGGGTGCAGGGCGCTGGGGGGGAGCGCCCTGGGTAACATTTATTAACTAATCACTGGCGGGGGGGACATGCTTCGGCGTCCGCCCCGCCAGTGCGCTCTCTGCTCCCGCTCCCCGTCGGCATCCAGGGTGCAGGGCGCTGGGGGGGAGCGCTCTGACCGGCATTGAGAAAAGGATCCCGGGCGGGGGAACATACCCGGACACCGGGTGTCTTCACCCCGCCGGGAGACCTCGGCGTGCACGCTGCGGTCTATAGCTCCCACACACCAACGGCTTCCGTGGGTGCAGGGCGCAGGAGGGGCGCCCTGGGCTGCGTTGGGACAAAAAGGAAGTATACAGGGGGTTACCCCCTGTATATAGGGTCCCCAGCTAGTTTAGGGGGTTATATATTTATATATTTAATTGAGCGGGCTTAAGCGCGCCGGGAGGGGGCGGAGCTTAGCCCTCACAGAGGAGTCAGCGCCATTTTCCTCAGGTCCCCACCAGGATAAACTGTATAGTAAGAAGGAGGGGGGCACAGAGTGTTTAATGCTATATGGGTGTCCTATAGCATTATGTTTAATAATGGACGCATAATCCTTGTTGTGATACATAAACTCACTGTTTCCCTGTGTTTGACCCACTATCGGTTAGTCGACATATGTCGACAGGTGTTAGGGCTTTGTCACAAGCTGCTGTGGGGATAACTGTCGGCTTCGCCGACGCTTGGCGGTACTTGATTCAAAAAAATTAAGTATTAGCAGGTTGGTTTTGTGTGCTTGAAAACAAGTCAACGCACTAGGGGAGACATAGTTGTTGGTGGATGCCCTGTCGGCATCAACGGTTTTTCCGGGGTAGAAAAATTAACAGGCTGTTATGGCCTTGTACCTGTATTGGTATGTATATACAGTATATATGTATATATTTATAGGTATAGGTGGGGGGAGTGTTATTGAAATTGTATATGTATACTTCCCTCAGACCCCTCGGGGTTCTAAGATTATTATTATTTTTTGCCCGCTTACTACTCCTTGCTGTCGACATTTACTCAGTTTCTGTCGACCATAACGTTCCTGGTAGATTCACATCGGGGGCACGTCAGTACATGGTCATACACACTCGCAACACTTTGCTGGGACCTGACGGGTCTGGACAATCCACTTGCGTATAGGTTATATCTATATGTATATATATGTAGATATATGTTTATATATGCATGGTTGGGATATGTGTGTTTTATTGTGTGTTACATTATGTATATACATGAATGCTAAGATAATGGTATTCTTCTCATGTGCTGATCGCTCTGTTGATTAAGCTCTAGATTGGCCGTGACGAGTTGGTTTTTGATCCTCTCAAGGAGTCCGAATATTATTCTCTTCACAACGCGGAGAGAACATTACGGCAGTCAACTCCTGGTCGGCGCAGAGCCCGGTCGCAAGGGATCATACACAGGAAGCTAAGTGATATTTTATTTCTATATTTTGGCCTTATTTGCATTGCTTGCACATGAGGGAGGGTTGTATTCGGGTAGGCATCCGATAGAATTACCCTACCCAGAGTGGGTAAGCTTGCTTATGTTGATTCTACTTATAACTTTGCAGCAGGCTGCCGCGTGACAGCAGGAGGTGTAGCCGGGAAAATGCTGAGGTTGTCTCCGAGAGATACTCGGGGGAGGTATACAGCTGTTTGGTGAGCCCTCTGTTCAGTCACTCTCGGCGGATACACCTGGTAAGTCTACCTTCGGGAGTTAGCCTCCTTCACAACGGTTGGTGATGCATTCTTTTGTGGGATGTAGTCGTTTTAACCGGTTCGATAACGTTCTTTTTTTTTCCTTTTCTGTGCAGACAGTGGAAGGTTGGAAGGTAAGAGTTCTGCAGCCTGGGTAGGTTCGCAGAAGTGGATGTCGTTTTCTGTTTCCAACACATCCACCACTTGGCGCTGAGTCTATCTGGCTAGTTCCCACTCCGGTGAGCGTTAGTCTAAGAATTTCAGTTAGTCCAGGAATGGAGTAAGACGTGTGAGTTATTTATAGAATCAAAAGGGGGAGCTTTCTGAGTTACGGTTGTTCCCCTTACTGGTTTTTCTAATGGATCTTGCCGTTCCTCTCTGGTTGGGGAGGTAGTACGCTACGTCATACAGAGGTGCGTCAGGTTCAGGACAATGTCCGGTTGACCCTGTATAAAGGTGCAAATCGTTGGTTCTCTCTGACTGTTCTTCGACACAGGGATTGGCTGTTGTTCCCACCGACACAGTTGTCGGAGGGGGGTTTCAGAGTAGATACTGCCCGGTTAATGTTCGGGGCTTTTTTCCTGTGGAAAGAGATCTGAGGATACATAGTTGGATCAGCTTTGCTGGGACACTCCATCAATATGTTCTGTTACTAAAACAGATGGGTGCGGCCTACGAGGCCTGTTTTGGTGAGCACGTCTACTGCCAGAGTGGCTTTCAAGGGGCCAGTTGAATTCGTGGTCCGCGTTTCACCTGCACATGCACCGGAATATAATCCTAAAGGCCAGGACATCACTCCTGTGGTGTCTGCTCGGTTCGCTCCTTCTAGAGGGATGAAGGTTCGGGATCCAAGGTTGAATCCTGGTATCCGTGCATAACGATCTCTGAGGCTGGAGAGCAGGCCTTGCAAGGGTTAAGGTTAAGTTAGAAAGCTTGTCTGCATTAAGCTTTCTTGATTTAAAAGATATTTTCGATGAACGTACTCTTCGTGTTCGGTCCATGTTAGTTCTGCCGGACCAGTTATCAGCAATGGCGAGAGTAGCCGCTATGACGGAACAAGGCAAAGCGGCAATGGCAGAAGATGCACAGTTTTGCCGTGGGGAAAAAAGTCTGGTAGTATTTGTTTCGGTGGATGGCGAAGGAGAAATAGATTTCCTCTGCTGACGCGATCTCCATCCGGGGAAAAATTCAGTCATCGTCGAGAAGTTTTCACAGACGTGACAACTTTTGTGGAGGGTCGCAATGGGTCATGTTGGTGTCTCGCTTCAACGAGAGGCCTCAGGCAAGGGACACCTTCGTGACACCGTGGGTGTTTTTAGTCGGTCTATGTGGCCTCTCCAATTTCAATTTTTCGGAAGGTGATAAACGTAAGAAGAACATAGGTTCAGGCGAGCCTCTCGGATCTGATTTAGCCAAGGAGGTTTTGCTATCCAGTTTTCATGATTTGCTCATGGGAGTTTCCTGCCCTCTTCCTTTACGTGAGGAACTGTTACAACTAGATCAGGGCGTGTATCAAGACTTGCCGCTACTGCGTCTGACGGCTTGGCGGTTGAATGCCATATTCTAAGCCGGAAGGATGTTCTCAGTGAAGCCGTTTCTTCAATGTTTCAGGCTAGGACAGAAGTAACGGCAAAGCCTTTCCGCCGTGGTTGGCGTATTTCTGTGTCTTGGTGTGAATCCAGGATAGTTCCTACGGAAGACTTTCTGCTAGGTCGTTCTTATCCATGCTTACAAGCCATTGTGGATGCAGGCCTACAGTTAGGCTCCATTTCGGGGCAGAATGGCCTTATTATTTTCTAAAAAAAAAAAAAATTCTCTTGGAAAGTGGTCATGCTATTGGCTTTGGCGTCCGTAAGGTGGGTGTCGGACGTGGTGGGTTTGTCTCACAAGAGCCTTGTTTGATCTTCCAGGTAGACAGAGAGGACTTGTGAACTCGAATTGTAGTTCTACCAAAGTGTGGTTTCTGGGTTTCGCAGAAAACAGTCTGTTTTTGATGACGGTGTTTCCTTCGGTATTAGTTGATTCAAACTTTTTTGGTGTTACCGGGGATTTGAATATTTAGGTTGCCAATTTGGCTCAGTTTGGAGAAATAGAGGATCTGTTTCTCCGGTATGCTCCCAACATGCTTGGGGCGACTGCAGTATGCTGTCTGTTACACGCTGAATCTGTGATATGATTTGGCATGTTGTTCGATGGTTGGGATTGCCGGGACCGAAGTCGGTGGAAGCCCATTCTAATGGAAAGATGGGCTCTTCTTGGGCGGATGCCTGAGGAGTCTAGGCGGTTCAACTTTGCCGAGCGGATTATTGGTCGGGATCAAACGCTTTTGCCATGCTCTACGAGTTTGATACCATGACTGTTGGGGGGACCTTTTTGTTTGCTCATTCGGTGCTGCAGAGTCGTCCGCACTCTCCCGCCCGTTTTGGAGCTTTGGTATAAACCCCATGGTCCTTTTGGAGTCCCCAGCATCCTCTAGGACGTATGAGAAAATAGGATTTTGGTACCTACCGGTAAATCCTTTTCTCTTAGTCCGTAGAGGATGCTGGGTGCCCGTCCCAGTGCGTACGGTGTCTGCAGTTATTGTTTTTGGTTACACCCTGGTGGTGTGTCTTCTCTGTCAGGCGGTTGCTACCGTTTTTCATGCCATGGCATGCAGGGTCTTATTTTTGCTTATGTGGACACACGGTTTGTGTTACATATTCTCTCAGCATGTGGCTGTGTTTTGTTCATGCCGTTGGCAGGTATTCTACTGAATGCCACGTTCTACGGTGTGTTTGAGGTGTGAGCTGGTGGGACACTCACCGTGTTTATAACAATAAATACTTTCCTCGAAATGTCCATCTCTCCTGGGCACAGTTTTCTAACTGAGGTCTGGAGGAGGGGCATAGAGGGAGGAGCCAGTTCACACCCAGTTTAAGTCTTTATAGTGTGCCCAGGCTCCTGCGGATCCGTCTATACCCCATGGTCCTTTTGTAGTCCCCAGCATCCTCTACGGACTAAGAGAAAAGGATTTACCGGTAGGTACCAAAATCCTATTTTTCCTGACACTCCCAGAAAACGGTCAGTTACCACCCCAAAACGTCCGTTTCTTGTCAATCAACCTGCGCTCGCCTAGCATTCAAAAAAGACGCTGGATTCTTTCACAGTTTGGCCTCGCGCGTGTGCATTACGATCCGTACGCATGCGCAGTCATTCGATAATCGCCCGCCTTGCAAATTCGCACAACAGCAATCGGGTCTGAATTACCCCCATTGATTGTAAGCTCCACTGTGGCAGAGATGGATGTGAATTTGCCAAAATACAGTGTTCTGTGTAAAGCGCTGCGGAATATGTGTGCGCTATATAAATAACTGGTAATAATACAGCAGCTATGTCTTTGGACCTGAATATAATTGATAATATTGGCGGTGATCTTTAATTTTTTATCTCAATGATACATAGCAATTAGAAATTATAATTATTGGAATTTATTTCCCATAATTGACAAATATGCCCCTGATAATGTCGATTATCTTACAGGAAAGAAAGCTATACCTTAAACACACCTAAAATACACTTTAAACCTTTAGCCGCTGCGGCCGCTATACTTAATACACACGCTACGTACTTTATACACTGTTTGCATACGGAGTCCCGTATCACTGTACGGACTTAGGGGTATATGCAATTAGCTGCGAATCGCGGCAAATTATCGCCGTTTTTAAATTCGACCGTCCAATTTCGGCAAGTGGTTGCCGAAATTCACCATATTCAATGGAAAACGGATTCGAAAGTCCCGCGGGCGAAAAACGGCCGATTTGACGGATTTTGCTGCGATTTAGAAAAAACGGGTAAAACCCGAAAAAAAATGGCGTGGGGTCCCCCCTCCAAAGCATAACCAGCCTCGGGCTCTTCGAGCTGGTCCTGGTTCTAAAAATCCGGGGGGGAAATTGGACAGGGGATCCCCCGTATTTTTAAAACCAGCACCGGGCTCTGCGCCTGGTGCTGGTGCAAAAAAAACGGGGGACAAAAAGAGTAGGGGTCCCCCGTATTTTTTACACCAGCATCGGGCTCCGCTAGCTGGACAGATAATGCCACAGCCGGGGGTCACATTTATACAGTGCCTTGCGGCCATGGCATTAAATATCCAACTAGTCACCCCTGGCCGGGGTACCCTGGGGGAGTGGGGACCCCTTCAATCAAGGGGTCCCCCCCCAGCCACCCAAGGGCCAGGGGTGAAGCCCGAGGCTGTCCCCCCCATCCAAGGGCTGCGGATGGGGGGCTGATAGCCTTGTCAAAATTGAAAGAATATTGTTTTTTCCAGTAGTACTACAAGTCCCAGCAAGCCTCCCCCGCAAGCTGGTACTTGGAGAACCACAAGTACCAGCATGCGGGAGAAAAACGGACCCGCTGGTACCTGTAGTACTACAGGAAAAAAAATACCCAAATAAAAACAGGAGACACCGTGACAAGTACAACTTTATTACACACTGCCGACACACACATACTTACCTATGTTGAGACGCCGACTGCCACGTCTCGACTCCGACGATCCGGGGTACCTGTGAAAAAAAAAACACTCACCTGATCCAGTGTCCAGAGATAAATCCACGTCCAGAGATAAAATCCTCGTACTTGGCAAAAAAAAAACACGAACACCCGACCACCGGACTGAAAGGGGTCCCATGTTGACACATGAGACCCCTTTCCCCGAATGCCGGGACCCCACGTGACTGCTGTCACTGAGGTCCCTTCAGCCAATCAGGAAGTGCCACGTCGTAGCGCTCACCTGATTGGCTGTGCGCGTCTGACCTCAGACAGCGCATCGCACAGCTTCCTCCATTACTTTCAATGGTGGGAACTTTGCCGTCAGCGGCGGGGTTACCCGCGGTCAGCCGCTGACCGCGGGTGACCCCACCACTAACCGCAAAGTTCCCACCATTGAATATAATGGAGAGGCTTTGCGATGCGCTGTCTGACAGCTCAGACGCGCACAGAGCCAATCAGCAGAGTGCAAGGACGTTGCACTCGCTGATTGGCTGAAGAGACACTTCTGTGACAGCTGTCACGGGGGTGTCTGCATTCGTGGAAAGGGGTCTCATGTGTCAACATGGGACCCCTTTCAGTCCGCTGGTCGGGTGTTCGTTTTGTTGTTTTGACAAGTACGAGGATTTATCTCTGGACCCTGGATCAGGTGAGTATAATTATCTTTTATTTTCAGGTACCCGTGGATTCTACTTGGAGAAGAGGACCGACTGCTTCGTGTCAACATAGGTAAGTATGTGTGTGTCGGCAGGTGTGCAATAAAGTTTTACTATCAAGGTGTGTGTCTCCTGTTTTTATTTGGGTATTTTTCCCCCAGTAGTACTACAGGTACCAGCGGGCCCGTTTTTCTCCCGCATGCTGGTACTTGTGGTTCTCCAAGTACCAGCTTGCGGGGGAGGCTTGCTGGGACTTGTAGTACTACTGGGAAAAACAATATTCATGTCATTTTCTCAAGGCTATCAGCCCCCCATCCGCAGCCCTTGGATGGGGGGGACAGCCTCGGGCTTCACCCCTGGCCCTTGGGTGGCTGGGGGGGGACCCCTTGATTTAAGGGGTCCCCACTCCCCCAGGGTACCCCGGCCAGGGGTGACTAGTTGGATATTTAATGCCACGGCCGCAAGGCACTGTATAAATGTGACCCCCGGCTGTGGCATTATCTGTCCAGCTAGTGGAGCCCGATGCTGGTGTATAAAATACGGGGGACCCCTACTCTTTTTGTCCCCCGTATTTTTTGCACCAGGACCGGTTTGAAGAGCGCGAGGCTAGTTATGCTTTGGAGGGGGGACCCCACGCCATTTTTTTCTGGGATTTTACCATTCCATCTAAAAAAAATAAAAAATAAAAATATTACTTTTAAAAATATATAAATAATACTTGTACCTCCAAAAAAGACAAACCAAGTACCTGATCCCGTCTAATATAAATAGATATGCTATTACCAAGAAAAAAAACCACAAAAAAAACTTGTTTTAATTTTTTTTTATTAGTTTCACCCACCAAAGTGTGGCGGATTGAAAATGACGAATTTACTGTCTAAAAGCACTGTTGTCGAATTTCCAAACTTCAATTGAATATACTTTGGTCGAATTGCAGCACTTGTATCATTGCAGAAAAGTCGAATTTGACAAAAGTCGAATTTCAAAAAGTCAAATTTTGAAAGTCCGTTTTTTTGACGGAAGGTACTGAATTGCATTGTCGATTTTTTTTTTGGGGGCGAAAAAGTCCCGAAATTCGACAATTTCGGGAATTCGACCGCAATTGCATATACCCCTTAGCGTACAAACACCGTGCTGTGGGTACAAAGTACACACAGCGCGCACACACCCAGAGATACACTTTAAACCTTATACAGCAATGCGATGCGTTACTAATACACTCTTAAACCTTAGCAGGAAAAGGAAGACACAACACCGATTTGTAGTTAAACCACTGGGTTCCGACACCACAGCGTAATATTTGCTGAAAGGGGGTTTACAATACAAATCATACACTATAATACAAGACAATATAACAGAATAATGGCTACAGTCAATGTACATACGTGATTGGAATCGCTTTCGCAACCCGGCCGGTCCCCGGTCATCTGATAGATAACTTTGTGAGTCTTGTGTCAGGCCAGGCTGCAGCAGGCTTTATTTATACAATTCTTCCAAAAGCAATACAATGGATACTGTAATCCCTTTGTCCACTGGACACAGGAATGCACTTTTACAGTACAGGAGAGGTCATAGGTCGATTTGAAAAGGTAGGCGATGTCTTTCCCAACTGCTCTTGTGGGTGGTCTCCTCTGGATTCCCGCCGCATACATAATATACAGTAAATACAGTTTATATCTATATTCTGCTTCTGCACATAACTATCCGCAGGAACATGCGATCTTCCGCAGACCAACACCGGAATGTTACCCTTAAAATACCCTACAGCTGGATACCAAACACCACCTTATAATAACCTTAGTCTGTCCCCTCTTATCCTGTAAAGGTGAATCCCTTTGTTCTGAAACCATTTAAACTGTTGTTATTTTCTGGTGTGGTGCATGGGGACTATGTGTACATTGTGCACTATTTGGATTAAATATGTAATGTGTTTTGATAGCTCTCCATGCGTTCACAAACTCTACCGTAAATACCCATACCACGCGCTGATGTGCACGACCGCGGGAGCGACCATACGCAAATTGCGAATATGTGCACGCATTGCAGAACAAGTACATGCGCAGAGGCCATCTGTGCGGTGTTTGTACGTGATGTGTGTACTGCAATATTTTTCGACTTTGACAGTCCACCCGTTGGCAGTCACCAATAACTGCCATTATCTAATCACTAAACAGAAAAATATCTACACAGTATCTACAGAAGTTTTGGATGGTCGGGGGATAGTGGTAGGTAGGAAATGTATGACCTAGTGGGATAGTAAAAAGCATGTATGTATGAATCCATGTCTGAGGGGCATGTATCATCGTGCCGTATATGTTCTAAATAAGCTTTGAGGTATTGCGAAGTACACATTGAATCCTTCTCATCCCGTATTAAGGGTCTGTAAGTGGGCCAACAAACACTACCGAGCTCTTTTCGGCTTCTTGTTCTAACAAATGGGGTGCACATTTAGTTGATGATACATGGAGGGGGAACATATGTGAGTGCTAGTATATGTGGATATCACCTGTCGACTGTGTGTCATTAACTGAATGTTGTAGAGATGAAGATAAGACACATATCTAAAATACATTCACACAGGGCCGGTGCAAGGTTACTTAGCACCCTAGGCAAAACGTCTGACTACTGCCCCCCAACACCATCAATGAAATTATCAATCAAATTACCCACTTCCCCAGTCAGTAAGGTGTAAATGCAGAGTCGGTGTATTGCATGTGCCTCTGAGTCAGGCTCTATGTGCTAGTGCCTGATGCTGGGTAGCTGGTGACTGTGCTACATCATGGCTACAGGTCAGTGGATGTATAAGTTCCCTAGGCTCTGGTACTGAGTTAGTTCCTAATTCTGGGTAGTTGATGATTACAGGCACTATGGCCCTCATTCCGAGTTGTTCGCTTGCAAGCTGCTTTTAGCAGCATTGCACACGCTAAGCCGCCGCCCTCTGGAAGTGTATCTTAGCTTCTCAAAATTGCGAACGAAAGATTCTCAATATTGTGAATAGACCTTTCTTAGCAGTTTCTGAGTAGCTCGACACTTACTCTGCCATTGCGATCAGTTCAGTCAGTGTCGTTCCTGGTTTGACGTCACAAACACACCCAGCGTTCGCCCAGACACTCCCCCGTTTCTCCAGCCACTCCCGCGTTTTTCCCAGAAACGGTAGCGTTTTTTCACACACACCCATAAAACGGCCAGTTTACGGCCAGAAACACCCACTTCCTGTCAATCACATTACGATCACCAGAACGAAGAAAAACCCTTGTAATGCCGTGAGTAAAATACCTAACTTCATAGCAAATTTACTTGGCGCAGTCGCACTGCGGACATTGCGCATGCGCAGTAAGCGGAAAATCGCAATATAGCGAAAATCGGCAACGAGCGAACAACTCGGAATGACCACCTATGTTCGTTCTTGGCATTGGCTGGATGGTAATTACGGGTACTGTGCTGTGCTAATTTCTGCCTCTGGATATTTGGAGGCTACTGGCACTGTGACCTTTGGTACAGTAGTCGGTGACTACAAACACTGTACTAGTTCCTGGCTCCGGGCAGTGATGCTTTGAGACACTGTACGGTGGTGTCTTATACATCTCACAGCTGTCTGACTGTAATGAGTATGACAAGGATGTATCTCTCAAAGACATCCTTAATTATTTGACAGGTACACTGATACCCCTTTCACACCAGCCTATTTTCCCGGGATGATCCCGGCAACATCCCGGGTGTAGCGCTGGTGTGAAAGTGTCCCGGGACAGAATCCCGGTAACCATGTCCCTGCATTTCAACCCTGCTTTCTTGCAGGGTTGGTCCCGGGATCTTCCCGGGAACCTGGTCAGTCTGAACGGGAGCCGGGTCAATGCGACCCGGCTCCCATTTACTCTCCATTATCATGTGATCTCTTGCGCCGCCCCCGCCGCGTCACAGCTGACGTCAGCAACCCGGCAATATGCGGTATGCAAGGGGTCATTCCGCCCCTGTATGATCCAGGGACCGTATTCCCGGGTAAGACCCCGGCATATGTGGTCTGAAAGGGGTATCAGTGGCACCCCCTTCCCAGATCCTGGCACCCTACCCAGCAACCTATTTCTTTCTATTTCATTCTCTCTCTCACACATATATATATATATATATATATATATATATGTCATCCATACATATATACGTCATCCATCCACTGTCTCTCTAAATACATCCATACACTGCCTCTATCGGGTGGTCTTCAGTATGCTGCCGGCCGGCATGCCGACACCTATTCTCCCTCTTGGGGGAATAAATAGCGTGTAGCGCGCCACCGTGCCCGCAGCGTGGCGAGTGCAGTGAGCCCGCAAGGGGCTCATTAGCGCTCACCAAGCTGTTGATATGCCGGCAGTCAGAATGCCGGCGGTTGGGATCCCGGCCGCCGGCCACTCATACTACACCCCCTCTATCATACATACATACATACTACACACACACACTGCCTCTACCAGACATACATACATACACACACTGCATCTATCAGACATACATACATACATACACACACACACACACTGCATCTATCAGACATACATACATACATACACACACTGCATCTATCAGACATACATACATACATACATACATACACACACTGCATCTATCAGACATACATACATACACACACTGCATCTATCAGACATACATACATACATACATACAAACATACACACACTGCATCTATCAGACATACATACATACACACACTGCATCTATCAGACATACATACATACATACACACACTGCATCTATCAGACATACATACATACATACACACACTGCATCTATCAGACATACATACACACACTGCATCTATCAGACATACATACATACACTGCATCTATCAGACATACATACATACATACATACACACACTGCATCTATCAGACATACATACATACACACACTGCATCTATAATACATACATACATACACACACACACACACACTGCCTCTATCATACATACATACATACACTGCCTCTATCATACATACATACATACACACACACACACACACACACACACACACACACTGCCTCTATCATACATACATACATACACACACTGCCTCTATCATACATACATACATACATACACACACACACTGCCTCTATCATACATACACACACACACACACTGCCTCTATCAGACATACATACACACACACACACACACTGCATCTATCAGACATACATACACACACACACACACACACACACACACACACACACTGCCTCTATCAGACACACACACACACACACACACACACACACACACACACACACACACACACACACACTGCCTCTATCATACATACATACATACATACACACTGCCTCTATCATACATACATACATACATACATACACACACACTGCCTCTATCATACATACACACACTGCCTCTATCATACATACACACACACACTGCCTCTATCATACACACACACACACACACACACACACACACACACACACACACACACACACACTGCCTCTATCATACATACATACATACATACATACACACACTGCCTCTATCATACATACATACATACATACATACACACACACACACACTGCCTCTATCATACATACATACATACACACACACACACTGCCTCTATCAGACATACATACATACATACACACACACACTGCCTCTGTCATACATACACACACACACACACACACACACACACACACACACACTGCCTCTATCATACATACATACATACACACACTGCCTCTGTCATACATACATACATACATACATACACACACACTGCCTCTATCATACATACATACATTCATACACACACTGCCTCTATCAGACATACACACACACACACACACACACACACACACACACACACACACACACTCACTGCCTCTATCATACATACATACATACACACTGCCTCTATCATACATACATACATACATACATACACACACTGCCTCTATCATACATACATACATACACACACTGCCTCTATCAGACATTCATACATACACTGCCTCTATCATACATACATACATACATACACTGCCTCTTTCATACATACATATATACATCCATACACTGCCGCATTCATGCATACGTCCATACACTGCCACATTCATAGTACATACATATATACATCTACACACTGCTTCTATACATAAATACATATATACATACATACACTGCCTCCATACATACACCACACGCAGCCGCTGTGACCTGGGACGTGGTAATACCGCTTTCACATTGCAAATGCCGGATCCCGCCCGGTAAGAGAAACATGTCCTTACCAGGTGGGATCCGGCATTTGGTCTCCTTTGATGGCTTTCCGACCCGGCAATATACCGGGTCGGTTGCCATAGCAGCGGGGGATGGGGGGCGCAGCAGCAGCAGAGGCGGGGGTGGAGGCGGCGCTGGGAGATGAGCTCATCTCCTGCGCCACCTCTCCCTATACTGTGAATGGGAACCGTGTCGCATCGACGCGGCTGCCGTTCACACTGCACCTGACCCGGTATTCAACCCGGGTATAATCCTTCTTTTATACCGGGTTGAATTACTGGGTCAGTCGACCCGCTAATTCCCGCAGAGTGCTTTCACATAGCACACTGACCCGTGTCGACACTGGGTTATTTGTGCGATGTGAAAGGGGTATAACTGCCTGCCAGCACAGCTGGCAGAGAACTACTCAGCATGTGCAAAAGCCTCGCTGCTGTGCAATGCTTTTGCACCCTTGTGGGGGGATAGGGCCAGACATGCGGGGAGGACTAGCTCCCTCCAAATGTCTGAGAATCTGATCGTAGATGTGCTAAATTTAGCACATCTATGATCAGCTCTGAATAACCCCCACAATTAGTACCTCAGTTATTTTGACCCATGTCCTGTTGGTTTGAATACTGTACACCTCCTGACAATCTGACCACACCTATCACATGAGGCTATTGGGCAGCGTGTGTGTGTCAGGCTATGGGGCAGCATGTGAGTGTCAGGCTATGGGGCAGCGTGTGTGTGTGTGTGTGTCAGGTTATAGGGAAGCGTGTGTGTGTCAGGCTATGAGGAAGCGTGTGTGTGTCAGGTTATGGGGAAGCGTGTGTGTGTGTCAGGCTATGGGGCTGCGTGTGTGTGTCAGGTTATAGGGAAGCGTGTGAGTGTCAGGCTATGGGGAAGCGTGTGAGTGTCAGGTTATGGGGAAGCGTGTGTGTGTCAGGCTATGGGGAAGCGTGTGTGTGTCAGGTTATGGAGAAGCATGTGTGTGTCAGGCTATGAGGAAGCGTGTGTGTGTCAGGTTATGGGGAAGCGTGTGTGTGTGTCAGGCTATGGGGAAGCGTGTGTGTGTCAGGTTATAGGGAAGCGTGTGAGTGTCAGGCTATGGGGAAGCGTGTGAGTGTCAGGTTATGGGGAAGCGTGTGTGTGTCAGGCTATGGGGAAGCGTGTGTGTGTCAGGTTATGGAGAAGCATGTGTGTGTCAGGCTATGGGGAAGCGTGTGAGTGTCAGGCTATGGGGAAGCGTGTGAGTGTCAGGCTATGGGGAAGCGTGTGTGTGTCAGGCTATGGGGAAGCGTGTGTGTGTCAGGTTATGGGGAAGCGTATGTGTGTCAGGCTATGGGGCAGCGTGTGTGTGTCAGGTTATAGGGAATCGTGTGAGTGTCAGGCTATGGGGAAGCGTGTGAGTGTCAGGTTATGGGGAAGCGTGTGTGTGTCAGGCTATGGGGAAGCGTGTGTGTGTGTCAGGCTATGGGGCAGCGTGTGTGTGTCAGGTTATAGGGAAGCGTGTGAGTGTCAGGCTATGGGGAAGCGTGTGAGTGTCAGGTTATGGAGAAGCGTGTGTGTGTCAGGCTATGGGGAAGCGTGTGTGTGTGTCAGGCTATAGGGAAGCGTGTGAGTGTCAGGCTATGGGGAAGCGTGTGAGTGTCAGGTTATGGGGAAACGTGTGTGTGTCAGGCTATGGGGAAGCGTGTGTGTGTCAGGCTATGGGGCAGCGTGTGTGTGTCAGATTATGGGGAAGCGTGTGAGTGTCAGGCTATGGGGAAGAGTGTGAGTGTCAGGTTATGGGGAAGCGTGTGTGTGTCAGGCTATGGGGCAGCGTGTGTGTGTCAAGTTATAGGGAAGCGAGTGAGTGTCAGGCTATGGGGAAGCGTGTGAGTGTCAGGTTATGGGGAAGCGTGTGTGTGTCAGGCTATGGGGAAGCGTGTGTGTGTGTCAGGCTATGGGGCAGCATGTGTGTGTCAGGTTATAGGGAAGCGTGTGAGTGGCAGGCTATGGGGAAGCGTGTGAGTGTCAGGTTATGGGGAAGCGTGTGTGTGTCAGGCTATGGGGAAGCGTGTGTGTGTCAGGCTATGGGGCAGCGTGTGTGTGTCAGGTTATGGGGAAGCGTGTGTGTGTCAGGCTATGGGGAAGAGTGTGTGTGTCAGGTTATGGGGAAGCGTGTGTGTGTCAGGCTATGGGGCAGCGTGTGTGTGTCAGGTTATAGGGAAGCGTGTGAGTGTCAGGCTATGGAGAAGCGTGTGAGTGTCAGGTTATGGGGAAGCGTGTGTGTGTCAGGCTATGGGGAAGCGTGTGTGTGTGTCAGGCTATGGGGCAGCGTGTGTGTGTCAGGTTATAGGGAAGCGTGTGAGTGTCAGGCTATGGGGAAGAGTGTGAGTGTCAGGCTATGGGGAAGCATGTGTGTGTCAGGCTATGGGGAAGCGTGTGAGTGTCAGGCTATGGGGCAGCGTGTGTGTGTCAGGTTATGGGGAAGCGTGTGATTGTCAGGCTATGGGGAAGCGTGTGTGTGTCAGGCTATGGGGAAGCGTGTGTGTGTCAGGCTATGGGGAAGCGTGTGTGTGTCAGGCTATGGGGAAGCGTGTGTGTGTCAGGCTATGGGGAAGCGTGTGTGTGTCAGGCTATGGGGAAGCGTGTGAGTGTCAGGCTATGGGGCAGCGTGTGTGTGTCAGGTTATGGGGAAGCGTGTGTGTGTCAGGCTATGGGGAAGCGTGTGAGTGTCAGGCTATGGGGCAGCGTATGAGTGTCAGGCTATGGGGAAGCGTGTGTGTGTCAGGTTATGGGGAAGCGTGTGTGTGTCAGGCTATGGGGAAGCGTGTGAGTGTCAGGCTATGGGGAAGCGTGTGTGTGTCAGGCTATGGGGAAGCGTGTGTGTGTGTCAGGCTATGATGCAGTGTGTGTGTGTCAGGCTATGGGGAAGCGTGTGTGTGTCAGGCTATGGGGAAGCGTGTGTGTGTGTCAGGCTATGATGCAGTGTGTGTGTGTCAGGCTATGGGGAAGCGTGTGTGTGTCAGGCTATGGGGAAGCGTGTGTGTGTGTCAGGCTATAATGCAGTGTGTGTGTGTCAGGCTATGGGGAAGCGTGTGTGTGTCAGGCTATGGGGAAGCGTGTGTGTGTGTCAGGCTATGATGCAGTGTGTGAGTGTCAGGCTATTGGGCAGCATGTGTGAGGCAGCTCCAGACGTTGCACTGACCTGTAGGATGCATGCAGAGTTCACCTCACAGACGTTGACAGCTGCCCTGTGTCCACGCATTTTTCTTCCTGGCATTTCTGGTACTCCTGTAGGCAGCTCAGCCCCTGCAGCTGCCCTTTTCTCATAATTTCAGAGCCCAGGGTTCCCAACACTTACTGGTGGGTGAATGTCAGGACTTCAGCCAAAATGGGGGCGGGGCACCAGGAGCCGCGGGTGGGCGGGGCTTCAGCGGCTACTGCAGAGCAGCTTCAGGTACACTATCTGGCCAGTGAACACTGAATGGGCAATGCTTTGCATATGGTCACGCCCCCTCCCTACTGCTCTACGTCCCCTTCTCTTCTAGTAATGCCGCGGACAGTGTGCCTGAGCATCCCCAGCCTGTCTCTAGTTCTCGATGTGGGAGCTGCGCGGGCCATGGAATTAGCCGGGGCCCCATAGCAGCTGCATCCCCTGCCAGGTTAGCACTGCTCCCGTTACTGCCGACAGCTCTATAAGCGCGTGGTTGGCGCTGCTGCTGGTGAGGGGGCAGGCGGCTGATGCTGGTGAGGGGGCGGGCGGCTAATGCTGGTGAGGGGCGGGCGGCTGATGCCTCTCCTCAATCTCCCCTGCCCTCCGTAACGCGCAAAAGTTTATTTAAAAAAAAATGGTCCTGTGAGTTGTAAGGGGACAGTAGTGGCCGCCCTCCAGCGGCCGGCGCTCTAGGCAGCTGCCTAAAGCTGCCTAATGGTAGCGCCGGCCCTGCATTCACATAACATTTTCATAAACATTCTTGGGTAGGGCTGATGTCTTTTCCGGATGGGTGTATCTGGGCAGAGGGGGAGACAAAGGAAAAACGGGTTAAAGAAACAGGCCATGGAATTCATTTGCAATCCTTATCATAATACTGTCTCTATGGATGGGTTGTAAATTAAATCTGCTGCTATAACAATGCCCTCGCTCCTTAGACTCATCAAATTTGTGCCGTGCTTGCGCTGCGTCAGAATTCGAACACACCTAAATATCAAGCGAATAATTATGACGACTCCCAGGATACAAAGGAGAAACTTCCCTACACTCATAATAACATTTTGAGCCCACTCTCCTAATCCTGAGAACCAATTTCGTGGGTTCAACCATGAGACCCAGCCGGTCAGCTCATTACCCACAGCCGTCAGGGTAAGGTTGTGTCTCCTCCGGAACTCCCACTTCAACTGCAATATATTGTCCATCTTTTGATTGATAATCTCTGTTGGGTCGTCAGTGCTGTTTGTAATATACGTACAGCACTTCACACCATACTGAGTTGCCAAAGTGACACAGTACCCACCCGTCACGGCTGTGATATAATTTAGGACCATCCTGTGCTGGATCAGTTCCGTCTTGTAAGCTTGTAACTCCCTTCCCGTATACCTGAAGGTGTCGTCATACATCTCAGTGATATTATCTATCAAGTTCGCTAGCGCATGGATATACCTATAATTTATAATTCCTCTGGCAGTACGGGTGATGTCTAATGCGAGAAGGAATTGAATACCGGTGGATTCGTGGATCAAATCAGAGGCTACGTGCTCTGTCCTCTCTATGAGGTGTCTCTTGACGATGTGTTCATAGTGAGTATGAGTGTAAGGAGCCTGAGCACTGCGGTGAACATCTTTCATCTTATCATGGGTTATGGTCATGACCTCTGGCAACACTCTTCCAATGTAACACAATCCCTCTGAGCTCTGGGCAAGCCACTTGTACGCATTCCTCCCACATATGAAATAGGCATCATCGGGGAGAACATAGGGGACAGAATATGACATTACCATATTACAAACTTTCCAAGTGAAAAACCCAATCCCTAGTTCTCCCATCTGCTCAGTACAAGTATCGGGCTGGATGATATGAGCACAGTACCCTGGTAATACTTCTCCAACCCACATGGTCTTGCTTCCTCGAGTATACCTATACCGGAAATACCTTCCACTGTTGGCTATTTGGCGTACAAGTTCAGAGTCTATGGGTATCCTATCAGCTCTGTGCGAAAAGGTCATTGTCTGGTTATTCCACGTCACTTCCCAATTTCCCGGTTTTCGGTAATTGGAAATATTGAAACATAATAAGGATCTATCTACATGATACTGGTGAAGCTTCAAGCTAGGGGGCCTAGAAATATTGAATTTCTTGTCCACCGGTCTCCCACCCCGTAATTCGAGTACCTCATCTATTGCTAAAGGGTACGGTACTAATCCTGACTTGCTCTGACCTTGAGGTACTTGTGAGCACACCCAGCATTCTGTCTGGTTTAAGACCTTACCCACTAGTGAGTGGTAATCACTCAATGGATGACGGTCCATGTCGATATTAAGGCTGGACTGACATCTCTGGATGCAGCCATCCTCGACTATGTTCTCACAATTCCTACAAATGCAATTTTCTTCAGACAATAACCCTTCACAGTGCCTCCGAGCTCCCTGACTACAGAGCGCTTTCTGATACTCGCCTTTGCTCGAGTGATGTGTTGCTCTTGAGATTCTACAAATCCATCCTTGCCATCAGAACCCATTCCAGATACTTTCTCGACCTCTCTGGGACCCTCACCGAAACAGACTGTCCTGGTCAACAACAGGATTAACAGGAAAACCCGGAACGCAGTCTCTTGGGGTAAGTCCATCTTGTTAAGGGAAGAGAAGGGAAACAAGAAGGGGGAGAAAGAGAAGGAGAGAAGGAGGGTAGTGGGAGATGGAGAAAATAAAAAAAAAACTGGTGCGACAACCGCCTCTGGTCTTGTTGTTCTCCGCGCTCAGGTGCCGTCTCAACAGTCCTGCCTCTCAACCTTCCCGGAACAGACACTCCAGTGATATGATGTTCTCTACACTCTGCTCTTTGTCATGGGTTCTCTCCGGGTCAGCGACCTTCTTACAGTGTGACGAGTGGACCCAAGTCTCTCTTTTGGCAACCTTTAATGCTGTCGTGCTGGTTAGCAAGACTTGGTACGGTCCTTCCCACCTGTCAATGAGGCAACCTGAGCGTAGAAAATTTCGAATCATTACATAATCCCCAGGTTCAATGTCATGACAATTACTGTTCGGTAGGTCAGGAATCACCAGCTTTAGATTTCTATTTTGATTCCTCAGCTGCTGGCTCATCCTAACCAAATATTTCACAGTCACTTCGTTATTGCATTTCAAATCATCCTGGGGTCTATCATTACATGAGGTTGTCGGCCAAAAAGAATCTCAAAGGGTGATATAGGTTAAGGGGGGACCTGGGAGTGGTTCTGATGCTGTACAATACTAGTGGCAAAGCTTCTGGCCACAACAATCCAGTCTCAGCCATCACTTTGCTCAGCTTGTTCTTAATAGTGCTGTTCATTCTCCTGTGGTCGGTACGGAGTATGTGGTCGGTACGGAGTATGCAGTTTGCTATTAATTCCCATCAGTTTGCACATTACCTGAAAGACTTCACCTGTAAAATGGGTTCCCCTATCGCTTTCAATTATTCTAGGGATACCATATCTACACACAAATTCCTGCACGATTTTCTTTGCAGTGAACGTAGCAGTATTTGTGGCGGCCGGGAACACTTCTACCCAGTTGGAAAATACATCAATACAGACTAACACATATTTTAAATTCCTACAGGGTGGTAACTGTATGAAATCAATTTGTATTACCTGAAAAGGGCCGTCTGTCGGAGAGATATGGAATGGCTCTGTTGGTATTGACTTTCCAATATTCTTCCTCAAGCAAGTAAGACATGTCATTGCTCTCTTACCTGCATGAGAAGAGAATCCTGGCGCACACCAGTAGGCTCTCACCAGCTTACACATACCCTCTTTACCCAGATGAGTCAGACCGTGTGCCGCTTCAGCTAAGCTTGGAAGATATGCTCTGGGGGCCACTGGCTTACCGTGTCCACCTGTCCAGAGTCCTGAGGACTCCTGGTCATACCCCTTTGACCTCCAGACCGCCTTTTCCTATGGAGAACACAAATTTTGCATTTCAATTAATTTTTGTGTGTTGATTGTGTTGAATGTCATCAGTGATGTGATGTTTGTTTGTATGGGGGTGCTGGCTGCTGATTTAGCAGCTTCGTCTGCCCAGCTGTTACCAAGTGAGATTGGGTCTTGGTTGTAAGTGTGTGCTTTGCACTTGATAACAGCCACTCTGTCTGGTTCTTGTATCGCTGTTAGAAGCCTTTTTATGTGGGACGCATGCGCTACTGGTGTGCCAGCTGCCGTCATGAAATTTCTGAGGCGCCATAGGGCCCTGAAATCATGCACCACTCCAAAGGCATACCTAGAATCTGTGTATATATTAGCTGACTTACCCTTGGCCAATTCACACGCTCTGGTTAGGGCGACCAACTCAGCAACTTGTGCTGAGTGCGGTGGGCCCAGGGATTAAGCTTCTATGATACCTCTGTCATCTACAACTGCATATCCAGTACACAAGTCTCCCGAGTCCGTCTGTCTGTGGCAACTGCCGTCAGTGTAAAAGGTAAAGTCTACGCCTTCCAGTGGGTTGTCACTGATGTCAGGTCTCGCAGTGAAAGTCTGATTCAGGTATTCCATACAATCAGTATCTGCACTAAATCCTCCTTCACCATCATTCTCATCCTCCACCCTTTGTGCCTGTCCAGGCACACTTGGCAGATAAGTTGCAGGATTTAGTGCGCTGCATCTCTTTATGGTGATGTTTACAGGGGCCATTAGTGCTAATTCCCACTTTGTAAACCGAGCAGATGAGACATGTCTGGTTTGGGCAGAGTTCAGTAAGACTGATACAGCATGAGGTGTATGGATGGTCAGGTTGTGTCCCAACACTACGTCTTCGCTTTTACTTACTAGCAAAACTATCGCTGCAACACTTCGCAAGCATGTGGGGAGAGACTGTGCTACGGTGTCCAACTGTGCACTGTAGTAAGCTACCGGCCTGCTGGCATCAACATGTCTCTGGGTTAAAACTCCTGCTGCGCACCCTGCACTTTCTGTACCGTATAATTCAAAGGGCTTCCCATAATCTGGCATACCTAATGCAGGTGCCTGTGATAGGCACTGTTTGAGTCTCTCAAAGGCCAATTCGGACTCATCTGTGTGCGAGATCCGATCTGGTTTGTTCGAGGAGACCATTTCTTGCAAAGGTAAAGCCAGTATGGAGAATCCTGGGATCCAGTTTCGGCAGTACCCACACATTCCAAGGAAAGTGCGGATCTGTTGCTGGGTTTGTGGCAGAGTCATGTCGCGAATCGCCTGTATTCTATCAGCGGTGAGATGTCTTAAGTCCTTGAGTCAAGCAATGTCCCAAATATTTTACCCAGGTCTGGCACAGCTGTTATTTATCCTTTGAAACCTTGTGTCCCGTATGGGAAAGATGAAACAGAAGCTGTTTCGTGTCTTTCAAGGACGATTCGAGTGAATCAGAACACAGCAATAAGTCATTGACATACTGTATTAATACTGATCCGCTCTCAGGTTGAAAGGATTGTAAACAGTCATGCAAAGCCTGGGAAAAAATACTTGGGCTGTCAATGAAACCTTGGGGGAGACGAGTCCAGGTGTACTGTACTCCCCTGTATGTAAATGCAAAGAGGTATTGGCTGTCAGGGTGCAGAGGGACAGAAAAGAAGGCAGAACAGAGGTCAATGACAGTGTAAAATTTTGCAGTAGGGGGAATTTGCATGAGGATGACAGCTGGATTGGGCACTACGGGGAATTGGCTCTCAACTATCTTGTTTATCCCCCTTAGATCCTGCACTAGCCTGTAACCCCTCCCCCCACTCTTTTTCACAGGGAAGATGGGACTATTGGCAGTGCTGGACGTCCTGACTAGTATGCCCTGTTGTAGCAACCGCTCTATGACGGGGTACACTCCTAATTCTACCTCTGGCTTCAGAGGATACTGAGGGATTTTTGGAGCTATCCTACCGTCTTTTACTTGCACTACTACCGGAACTACATTCGCCATCAATCCAGTGTCTTGTCCATCTTTGGTCTAAAGGGAACCTGGTATTTGTGAGATCATTTCCTCTACCTTTGCTGGACACTTGTCTATAACAGCAGAATGCGACATTAGCCTTTGAGGGGTGTCTAATATATCTTGTACTTCCTGAACGTGATTCTCAGGTATATCCAAGAAGTAGTACAGTATATGACACACCGCATTTTACACAATAAATCTCTTCCAAGCAGGTTAGTCGGAGCCGCTGCAGCTAGCAAAAAAAAATGCTTGGTTTGCAAGGGCCCTATCGTAATCTCTGCAGGTCTATTCAAAGGGTAGTGTTGCACTGTTCCTGTTACTCCCATTGCCGCAATTGTTTTACCCGTGGTTTTTATACCTACAGTCGAATTTAACACTGACCTGGCCGCCCCTGTGTCTACAAGAAAAGGTAATGTTATACCAGCTACATCAACCGTGACCTCAGGTTCACTACCAAGGCTAGCAATCAACTTCACTGGCTGCAGACTACAGGTGTGGCCCAACCCCTATTGTGTGGTGAGACCCTCCCGCAGTGCGCTGGCAGCTACAATATGTGAGGGGGGTAGCTGAGAATTTTCAGAGGTCTGCTAGTCCCTCCTAGGTGGGTACCTCCTTGTTTCCCCTGCATGTGGCTCGTAGCTTCTCCTCTGCGGTCCCTGATCCCAATTATGTGTATTGTAGTGTGGTTCATATCCTGGTCTAGGGGGTCGGTATACATTATGTGAACCTTTATTTCTACATTCCCTTGCGTAATGTCCTACCTTGTGACAATTATAGCATGTTGCTTCACGTGACTTACCATCAGGGGTCTGGGGTTTCGGCTGATGTCTCTTTGTGGTAAGTGCACCTATACTTACAGTCATCAGTTTCTCCCCCTGTGACTCCCTGTGTTTAACGATGTTCCTATCATGCTCGATAGCGGACTCTCTCAATGCAGCCACTGAGATACCTCTCCAGTTTGGTAGAGAGGTCTGTACCCTTGTCCTCAGTGTGTACTTCAACCCGTCCATTAATACAGAAATGGCTACCTGCCTGTGGTGTGCGTTTTCCCTAATGTCCTCGATCCCAGTATATCTAGCCATTTCCTGCATTGCTCGATGGAAATATTCAGATGCCGTTTCACCTTCCTTTTGTCTTATGGAAAAGATTTTATTCCATTTGACAAAAGTAGGGAAATATACTCCTAATTGCAGATTTATTTGCCGCACATTCTCCTGAGTGTACTCCTCAGTGAGAGGTACCTCTGTGTCTAACTTACAATCAGTTATGAACTTCACGGGGTCAATATTGGAGGGTAAGCATACCCGTAGCACTGTTCGCCAATCTTTGTTGGTGGGTTCGGTGGCGTTACCTAACTCTTTAATGAACCTCTGGCATGCGACTAGATCTTTCCTGGGATCAGGAAATTCTGACATAATTGACCTTAATTCTGTCCGGGACCAGGGACAATGCATGGCAATGTTCCTGATGGAAGTGACTCCCTGAGCGTCAGTCTTCCCATTGGGGACTGTAAACACCCTGACAGGATTTAATTAAATTACATCATTCTGGTTTGATTCTACAATGTGGGGTGCTATGGTTTCTGCATAATGTACGGTACCGTACTTACCTGTGGACATGACCTCACTTATCCCTCCGCTAGGGGGCCTGACTACTGCTCTTGTTGGTTGGGCCATGCCCACCTGAGTGTCTTGTATGGTGGCTGCTAGAGAGAGTGCCGATATCGTACTGGGCTCATCTTCCTGCTCGCAGTCATGGGGAAAATTTAAAATGGGATACAACTGGCAAGGGTTAGCATTAGTACATTTATAAATTACACTCTTATCTTGTACCAATGTGCCATTGTTTGTAGCCACTTTCTCCCCCACAATATATGGTGGTGGTGGTGCTGTCGCCATTATTTTCCCGCTAGGTTTGGAACCTGCTGCGCGAGCTAATTCTCTTTGTATATCCCCCTCTTGTTGCCATAAATTTAAACAATCTGTATGTCTAATCCTTTGTTTTCTGGATGTTATTAAACATATCCTTATCCTTAAATTCTGCAATACATCTGGTTCAAAACTACCCATTTTAGGGAATGGTACCCTATCTTTGTCAGTCATACGTACCCATTCAGACAAAAAGTCTTCAGTGAGTGATCCATATTTACCACACATAACAAACCTCGCTGACCCCTTGGGCCGCAGCACCTCAACCTGAACCCTGGCTGAACGTCCACCGCTTGTGCAATTGGATCCCATCGCGGACTTTTTCCTTATTACGCAATCCCCAATGCACACCGAATAGACGGTGAAAGTTCTTAGAGCACTTTCACCCACTCCTTCTCTGCCGGGTACCACGACTCATTCCAAGAATGACCACCGCGTACCCAGTGAGATCCCTATCTGATTTCTATTCACTGGAAGTGTTTAGGAGTGACTTACCTATTCCAGTGAATATACACCGCTGGAGATTTTCCTGAGAGAGACAAGGAAAACTCCCTATACACTTATACACAAATCACAATTGCTTATGCTCTATACAGTGCTAATGATACCGCGATCTTACGCAATGCACGTAAAGGGGTATCCAGTTGCGCTATATATATTGCATCCACAAATGCGTATAGGTACTTGTTATCTATCTGCCGTACGATCACGGGTCGTTGCACACTGGGACCCTCAGTCCGGAGCGTAATACCAAAAAAAACCTTTTTATTTCAAATACTTCGCAATACAATGCACTATCACGCTCCGCTACAAATCACCTCACGATTTGCGTTTTAAACCTTATACTAACGTGAGTCAGCCGCCTCACGCCACCAAGTTTCCACTCACTTGATGTAACACAACGACGAGATTCTGAATTCCGGGGTTCAAATTTCCACTCGCTCCTATGTTCGCTCACTCAAATACACTTTGGTTTTTCTGTACAGAAAATTATCATTCATTCAGATAAGCAGTTTTACTCCCATAGGCAATACAGTAAATAAAGGTTTTATACTAAACTTTGGAAACTGGGCAATCTTGTGCTATTGTAGCGTGGCTACTGTCCCACCCTTAAATTAAACGAACTATCGTGTGGTTTTATTATGCGCACACAACGCTACGCAAGCTTGCGTAATTACGCAACCGTGCGTACCTCTATGCCACGTGTGCGGCCTTGCCCCACGTGCACGTTTTGTGTACGCTGTCCTCATGTTCCGTACCACGTGTACTTATGTGCGGACGCAATAAAACAACTTACACAATTTCTATAAATGTAAGCAATATTAACTATAATCGCTCACTTAACACGCCACACAGTTTCTTTTCTGTATAAACCCTTATAACTAGGCCAGACTGTGTTTGTGTTTTACACTTCCTTAATATTTATATTATGAATCTAGCAATCAGTCCTATGGCAACAATGTGAGCGGGTGTACAAAGAGTATGGGTGTACGCTTTTGTTGTGTACGCATTTGGCGCCCAAAAAAATAAATTCACAGATTTTAAATAGCTTTTTTCTGTTTACCTTACGAGTTCTACCAGCATCCCTACAAACCATACAGAGCAGACGTCGTCTAACCAGCAAATAAATAGGGTTTCTCAGTGCATCCACCGACCAAGAAAAGGATACGTAGGATACCTGTCCACCCTTTTGCTGATAGGTTAAGTCTGCTGTGACCTGTTAGGCTGTGGATATGTGGAAAACCGGACGATGCCCACAATTGATAATGTCGATTATCTTACAGGAAAGAAAGCTATACCTTAAACACACCTAAAATACACTTTAAACCTTTAGCCGCTGCGGCCGCTATACTTAATACACACGCTACATACTTTATACACTGTTTGCGTATGGAGTCCCGTATCACTGTACGGACTTAGCGTACAACTACAAACACCGCGCTGGGGGTACAAAGTACACACAGTGCGCACACACCCAGAGATACACTTTAAACCTTATACAGCAATGCGATGCGTTACTAATACACTCTTAAACCTTAGCAGGAAAAGGAAGACACAACACCGATTTGTAGTTAAACCACTGGGTTCCGACACCACAGCGTAATATTTGCTGAAAGGGGGTTTACAATACAAATCATACACTACAATACAAGACAATATAACAGAATAATGGCTACAGTCAATGTACATACGTGATTGGAATCGCTTGCGCAACCCGGCCGGTCCCCGGTCATCTGATAGATAACTTTGTGAGTCTTGTGTCAGGCCAGGCTGCAGCAGGCTTTATTTATACAATTCTTCATAAAGCAATACAATGATACTGTAATCCCTTTGTCCATTGGACACAGGAATGCACTTTTACAGTACAGGAGAGGTCATAGGTCAATTTGAAAAGGTAGGTGATGTCTTTCCCAACTGCTCTTGTGGGTGGTCTCCTCTGGATTCCCGCCGCATACATAATATACACTAAATACAGTTTATATCTATATTCTGCTTCTGCACATAACTATCCGCAGGAACATGCGATCTTCCGCAGACCAACACCGGAATGTTACCCTTAAAATACCCTACAGCTGGATACCAAACACCACCTTATAACCTTAGTCTGTCCCCTCTTATCCTGTAAACGTGAATCCCTTTGTTCTGAAACCATTTAAACTGTTGTTATTTTCTGGTGTGGTGCAGGGGGACTACGTGTACATTGTGCACTATTTGGATTAAATATGTCATGTGTTTTGATAGCTCTCCATGCGTTCACAAACTCTACCGTAAATACCCATACCACGCGCTGATGCGCACGACCGCGGGAGCGACCATACGCAAATTTCGAATATGTGCACACACAGCAGAAAAAGTACACGCGCGGAGGCCATCTGTGCGGTGTTTGTACGTGATGTGTGTACTGCAATATTTTTCGACTTTGACACCCCTATATAAATAATACTGTTACATACAGCATATTATAAATCACCTATGAGTTGCATGGCCAAGTAAAATGTTAGAGTCACCAAACCCAAGTCTCTCTATTAATTCATATATTTGATAGCAAGGGTTATATTTCTCCATGTATTATATGCATTGCTTTTTTACATGAAAAAAAGGTAACAGTACTTAGGGCTGGATGTATCAACATACATCGCCGCCTATCGCAAGGATGTTGATCGCATATGTACTAACATATGCGATCAATTTCGCAATGCAGTGACGGAGGCCCCCGGCGATACCTGTGAGATGGTGTGCGGGGGTCTCCGTCACCTCCCTGGGCTCTTCACCTGTTCCCCTGCCGGGACGCAGGCAGCAGGCTGTCCCCGGCGCCTTCTCCTCCCCCCTGCAGCTGGAAGGACCTCCGCTTGCGTTGCTAGGGGGAGGAGGAGATTACCTTCCGGGTCCAGGTTTCCTGGAGGAAGGTATGTCGAGGGAGATGGGGGTCAGCGTCTGTGGTGGGGGGCGCCGGAGGCGGCGTGTTGGGACGGTTGGCGATAAAAAGCCCACAGGCTTCTATAGGGTATCGCCATCCAAAGATGGCGATACCCTGTGCGGCAAAAACGCGGTGGTCGGATGTTTGTACATACGAAAATGCGATAAAACCCCCGAAAACTGAGGTTTTATCACATTTTCCCTTTAGTACATCCCGCCCTTGGCCAGGTAAGTGTCTCGTCAGTCTATAAAGTAGCTGAGACAGAGGAGTCTAATAGGCAGTCCTCGGGGAAAGGAGCCTTCCTGGAGTCACAATAGGCAACAAGGTGAAAGAAGTTCAAGGAGAGATTGTTAAACTATACAAGGAATGATGTTAGATTAGAATACTATAAAGTAAGTACAGAGCACACCGTCCCCCCAAAAAAGCACTGATTATATGTGACATGAACAAGGAGGGTATTCTAATTACCATTATATCAATACATCATTTGGTGTACTTCGTTTTTCATTTAATTACGTATTTTATTCCATTTTTATGAAAGCAATGTTAAGTTAGTGTCACTCAAAATTGTTGTGTGAGCAGATTGTGTGACAGGTTGCTGTATGGGAAGAACTAGTGCAGATGTTTCCTGTTGTGGGCAGACAACTGTCAGACAGAGACATTTTGTGAAGGAAGAGAGGAATAAAGCAGAGACGCTGTATTATTCCAACACATTGTATGACATTCACAGGTGTGGATGAAGTATGTCCTAGCATGGCCACCACAGTGACATATATCATTATCTTTAATACAGTATCTAGAGACGTCATAGGTTTATGCACAACTCACAATATGACACAAATCGGTAAAGAAAATAAATGTATTTGTGGGACAGATGTAACTTATGCTTAAGTACTAATCACCTTGAAGGTTTATTTGATGACATATGAGAAATCACAAAACATTTACCTTCTGTTTTTGAGAACATTTTTGAAACACATTTCCCATTCAAACTCCTAAAGCTTGGGTACACGCTGCATTATGTGTGACCCAGTCAGCAGCATGATGCAATGTAATGATACTCACCATACTCGCTACAGCTCACCATACACACTGCACGATTTGTGATCCAGCCGACGGCATGATGCGATGTTATCATACTCAACATACCCGCTGCAGCTCACCACACACATTGCATGATGTGTGACCCAGCCGATGGTGCAATGCGATGTAATCACACTCACCATATACGATGCACAATGTATGTCCCAGCCGATGGCACAATGCGATGTACTGATACTCACCATACTCACTGCAGCTCACCATACACACTGCACGATTTGTGATCCAGCCGACGGCATGATGCGATGTAATCATACTCAACATACTCGCTGCAGCTCACCACACACATTGCATGATGTGTGACCCAGCGATGGTGCAATGCAATGTAATGATACATCACACTCACCATATACGATGCACGATCTGTGACCCAGTCAATGGCACTATCTGGTGCACGATGGTGTGATTTGTCATTACTGTATGCCGTCGTTCATTACATCGTCCCATCTGATGTGCAGCACACCAGATGGGAATATGCAATGAATGTCTGCATGCACACGCAATCGCTCGCACACACTATACGATATAGTTATCATTATGTTACTGTTCATCATTCTATCTGTATCGGTATGATATATAGTGCGATATAACTTATAGTGTACACCCAGGTTTAGTCCTACTGTAAGGCCAGGTACACACTATGGGATATATCGTCCAATATATAATTCTGGGGCATTTTGGGCCCAATGGGACGATGCTGGCAATGTCACCATGCATTCTAAATGTGGCCGTGAACGATATATCGTGCGATATATCGTTCAGTGTGTATGTCCAACCAATATATCATTATATCAGTCGTCCCGTTGGTTGGGTACCCAGCATTGATTTGGGGCTTTGTAAAATGTGACGAATAATCTGTTCTGCAATTATTTGGTAGACATAGTATAACTATATATTAGAGGAAAGTGAAAATAGTGATAGACGGCGAATGATAAACATAACTGAAGTGTTTAAAACACATTGTAATTAAAGAAATTTAAAAAAAGAATATATATATCAGGTACTATCTGTGACCAGTTCCCTCTGCCGCTTGTGCAATAGAAGTACGCTTCCAACTAGTGATGTGCACCGGACATTTTTCGGGTTTTGTGTTTTGGTTTTGGATTTGGTTCCGTGGCCGTGTTTTGGATTCGGACGCGTTTTGGCAAAACCTCCATGAAAATTTTTTGTCGGATTCGGGTGTGTTTTGGATTCGGGTGTTTTTTTTCTTCAAAAAACCCTCAAAAACAGCTTAAATCATAGAATTTGGGGGTCATTTTGATCCCATAGTATTATTAACCTCAATAACCATAATTTCCACTCATTTCCAGTCTATTCTGAACACCTCACACCTCACAATATTACTTTTAGTCCTAAAATTTGCACTGAGGTCGCTGGATGATTAAGCTAAGTGACTTAAGTGGCCGGCACAAACACCTGGCCCATCTGGGAGTGGCACTGCAGTGTCAGACAGGATGGCACTTAAAAAAATTAGTGCCAAACATCACATGAAAAAAGAAGCAATCAATCTCTCCTTGCACAAACTGGCTCTACAGAGGCAAGATGTCCCCCTCCTCCTCATCGTCCGATTCCTCACCCCTTTCACTGTGTACATCCCCCTCCTCACAGATTATTAATTCGTCCCCACTGTAATCCACCATCTCAGATCCCTGTGTACTTTCTGGAGGCAATTGCTGGTGAATGTCTCCACGGAGGAATTGATTATAATTAATTTTGATGAACATCATCTTCTCCACTTGTTCTGGAAGTAACCTCGTACGCCGATTGCTGACAAGGTGACCGGCTGCACTAAACACTCTTTCGGAGTACACACTGGAGGGGGGGCAACTTAGGTATCACCGCCAGCGGGTGGGCTCGGAATTCTCAGCCTTTTCCTCGCAGCAGTGGAGGAACTAGCGAGCGGTGGGCCCAGATGCGACAAAATGCTTTGCCCCCCCCCCCCATCCCATGCAAGTCCACCCCCTCACCACTGGAGAGGATCTGGTGAGGGGGACCAGCTCAGGGCCAAAGAAATGGATACCTAGCAACATTGCCGTAACTAGACATTTTAGCACTGTGTGCAAGAAACGGCATTGGAGCCCCACCCCTGCATGCAAAACAGGGGCAGTGCGCGCAAAAATACATAGGGGCGTGGCTTTGTGGGGAAGGGGTGTGGCCACAAAATAATACCAATTCATAAAACGGTGCACAGTAGTCTCCATTATTCAAATTACACCGCACAGTAGCACCACTACACCAGGTAGAGACCCTTTTACACCTTACGGCGGACAGATTCCTCTTTTTACACATTACAGCAGACAGCGTCCCCTTTTTACACATTATGGCAGACAGCGGGGTATATTAACTAAGCTCCCGATTTTGTCCGAGATGGTGTTTTTTCTTCAAAGTGTCATCTCGGGAATTTACTAAAGTCAAATCACGGCAGTGATGAGGGCATTCGTATTTTTTTGGAAGTCCTATGAAAAAAATACGAATGAATACACCATCGGTCAAATACGCCTGGAATTTGGTAGAAATCGGTAATTTACTAAAAAGTGCAATTCACAAACACTGCCGACAATAGCCAAACACTGCCGTAAAAAAATACAAATCGTGAAAAAGTGCTAAAATAAAACAGACCTGCTTTTTTTACCGTGTTCGGATAGGCATGCCCTTGTTACACATAGCGGCAGACAGCGTACACTTTTTACACATAACGGCAGACAGCGTGCCCTTGTTAAACATCGCAGCAGACAGCGTACACTTTTTACACATAACGGCAGACAGCGTGCCCTTTTTACACATAACGGCAGACAGCATCCCCTTTTTACACATTACGGCAGATAGCGTGCCCTTGTTACACATTACGGCAGACAGCGTCCCCCTTTTTACACATTACGGCAGGCAGATTCCCCCTTTTTACACATTGAGGCAGACAGCGTCCCCTTTTTACACATTACGGCAGACAGCGTGCCCTTGTTACACATTACGGCAGACAGCGTCCCCCTTTTTACACATTACGGCAGGCAGATTCCCCCTTTTTACACTTTGCGGCAGAGAGCGTCCCCTTTTAACACATCACGGCAGACAGATTCCCCCTTTTTACACATCACGTCAGGCAGATTCCCCCTTTTTACACATCACGTCAGGCAGATTCTCCCTTTTTACACATTGCGGCAGGCAGATTCCCCCTTTTTACACATTGGGGCAAAGATTCCCCCTTTTTACACATCACGTCAGGCAGATTCCCCCTTTTTACACATTACGTCAGGCAGATTCCCCATTTTTACACATTGCGGCAAAGATTCCCCCTTTTTACACATTGCGGCAGGCAGATTCCCCCTTTTTACACATTGCGGCAGGCAGATTACCCCTTTTTGAAGAAAGAAAGAAAAAAAGAAGGAATGAATTATACTTACCCTCTCCGCTGGCTCAGGCTCTTCGGTGCAGCTTCTGGCAGATCACGATTCCCGGGCAGGAGAGAATGAGGAGGAGGGAGGTGGAGGAGGGAGCCGCAGCAGCGCTGTGTTATTGGTGGAGGCGCTGCTGCTGCTGTCCCTCTGCTACACTATAGGCTGTTCTCGGAAGACAGCCTATAGTGAACAGGGCCGGCTCCGGGGCTTGTGGCGCCCCGGGCGGCTTTAGGGGGCGTGGCTTTGTACAGGGGGCGTGGTCATTTACGCCCCCTGTACAGCTGAATTGATGTGCGGTGCGCGATGACGTCATCGCGCACCGCACAGCAAAGGTCCTCTCCACGAAGGGAAACTAGACGCGGACTCCGGAAGGCGGCGCCCCGGGCAAAAGTACTGCTTGCCCGTGGCAAGATCCGCTACTGATAGTGAAGCAGAGGGACAGCAGCAGCAGCGCCTCAACCAGTAGCAAAGCACTGCTGCGGCTCTCTCCTCCACCTCCCTCCTCCTCCCCCATACCGCTGCGCTCCTCTCCTCTCTGTCCGAGCGGCTGTGTGCTGCGGGCAGCGGTTGCCCGCAGCACACAGCGGCATGTAATGAGTCAGTTTGACTCATGACATGCTTAGGGCCCCTGGACAGTGGCGGGCCCCAGTGCAATGCACTGGTTGCACTGACGGTAGTTCCGCCTCTGCCTCGCAGCCCCAGTTGCGGGAGAATGTGAAGGAGGAGCTGTTGACGGGTCACGTTCCGCTTGACTTGACAAGTGTCTTTGCACCTCTGCACACTTGTGCGGCAGACAGCGTCCCCTTTTCTCTAATGTCCTAGTGGATGCCGGGGACTCTGTAAGGACCATGGGGAATAGACGGGCTCCGCAGGAGACTGGGCACTCTAAAGAAAGATTTAGTACTACCTGGTATGCACTGGCTCCTCCCTCTATGCCCCTCCTCCAGACCTCAGTTAGAATCTGTGCCCGGCCAGAGCTGGGTGCTTTTAGTGAGTTCTCCTGAGCTTGCTAATAAGAAGGTATTTTAGTTAGGTTTTTTTATTTTCAGAGAGCTTCTGCTGGCAACAGACTCTCTGCTACGTGGGACTGAGGGGAGAGAAGCAAACCTACTAACTGCGGCTAGGTTGCGCTTCTTAGGCTACTGGACACCATTAGCTCCAGAGGGTTCGAACACAGGATCTTAACCTTGGTCGTCCGTTCCCGGAGCCGCGCCGCCGTCCCCCTCGCAGAGCCAGAAGTCAGAAGCCGGCAGAAGCAAGAAGACATCGAAATCGGCGGCAGAAGACTCCTGTCTTCACATGAGGTAGCGCACAGCACTGCAGCTGTGCGCCATTGCGCCCACACTACCCACACACTCCGGTCACTGTAAGGTGCAGGGCGCAGGGGGGGGCGACCTGGGCAGCAATTAGGATACCTCTTGGCAAAAAGACACATTTATACAGCTGGGCACTGTATATATGTACGAGCCCCCGCCATTTTATTACACAGACCCGGGACAGAAGCCCACCGCTGAGGGGGCGGGGCCTTCTTCCTCAGCACTAACCAGCGCCATTTTCTCTTCACAGCTCCGCTGAGAGGAAGCTCCCCAGGCTCTCCCCTGCAGTATCAAGGTAGAAAAAGGGTAAAAAGAGAGGGGGGCACATAAATTTAGGCGCAAATTATCATAAACAGCAGCTACTGGGTAAACACTAAATTACTGTGTAATCCCTGGGTTATATAGCGCTGGGGTGTGTGCTGGCATACTCTCTCTCTCTGTCTCCCCAAAAGGCCTTGTGGGGTCCTGTCCTCAATTAGAGCATTCCCTGTGTGTGTGCGGTGTGTCGGTATGTTTGTGTCGACATGTTTGACGAGGACGGTTACGTGGAGGCAGAACAAGTGCAAGTGAATGTGGTGGATGGATCTGTGGAAGGTGTTAAATGATAACGTAAGCTCCTTGCATAAAAGGTTGGATAATCAGTCAGGGTCTCAACCCGTGTCTGATTCTACAGCTCAGAGGCCGTCAGGGTCTCAAAAGCGCCCACTATCCCAGTTGGTTGACACAGATGACGACACGGATTCTGACTCCAGTGTCGATGACGATGAGGCAAAGTTGCAGCCTAGAATGACTAAAGCCATCCGATACATGATTATAGCAATGAAGGATGTATTGCACATATCGGAGGAAAACCCTGTCCCTGACAAGAGGGTTTATATGTTTGGGGAGAAAAAGCAAGAAGTGACTTTTCCCCCTTCACATGAATTAAATGAGTTATGTGAAAAAGCGTGGGATTCCCCTGATAGGAAAGTACTGATTTCCAAAAGATTACTTATGGCGTATCCTTTCCCGCCAACGGATAGGTTACGCTGGGAATCCTCCCCTAGGGTAGACAAAGCGTTGACGCGCTTATCTAAGAAGGTGGCCCTGCCGTCACAGGATACGGCCGCCCTAAAGGATCCTGCGGATAGGAAGCAGGAAGGTATCCTGAAGTCTGTTTATACACATTCTGGTACCCTTATGAGGCCAGCAATTGCTGCGGCATGGATGTGTAGTGCTGTAGCAGCATGGACGGATACTCTGTCTGAGGAGTTAGATACCCTGGACAGGGAGACTATTTTACTGACCCTAGGACATATCAAAGACGCTGTCCTATATATGCGGGATGCCCAGAGGGACATTTGCCTGCTGGGCTCTAGAATAAACGCAATGTCGATTTCTGCCAGAAGGGTCTTATGGACTCGGCAATGGACAGGTGATGCCGACTCTAAAAAACACATGGAGGTGTTGCCTTATAAGGGTGAGGAATTGTTTGGGGACGGTCTCTCGGACCTAGTTTCCACGGCTACGGCTGGGAAGTCAAATTTCTTGCCATATATTCCCTCACAGCCAAAGAAAGCACCGTATTACCAAATGCAGTCCTTTCGTTCACAGAAAAGCAAGAAAGTCAGAGGTGCATCATTTCTTGCCAGAGGCAGGGGTAGAGGAAAAAAGCTGCACCATGCAGCTAGTTCCCAGGAACAAAAGTCCTCTCCGGCTTCCACTAAATCCACTGCATGACCCTGGGGCTCCACAGGCGGAGCCAGGAGCGGTGGGGGCGCGTCTCCGAAATTTCAGCCACCAGTGGGTACGCTCACGGGTGGATCCTTGGGCTATACAAATTGTGTCTCAAGGATACAAGCTGGAATTCGAGGTGACGCCCCCTCACCGTTACCTAAAATCGGCCTTGCCAGCTTCACCCAGGGAAAGGGAGGTAGTGTTGGCAGCAATTCACAAGCTATATCTCCAGCAGGTGGTAGTGAAGGTTCCCCTCCTTCAACAGGAAGGGGGTTACTATTCCACCATGTTTGTGGTACCGAAACCGGACAGTTCGGTCAGACCCATTTTGAATTTAAAATCCCTGAATATTTATCTGAAGAAATTCAAGTTCAAGATGGAATCGCTCAGGGCGGTCATTGCAAGCCTGGAGGAAGGGGATTTTATGGTGTCTCTGGACATCAAGGATGCATACTTACATGTCCCCATTTATCCACCTCATCAGGAGTACCTCAGGTTTGTGGTACAGGACTGTCATTACCAATTCCAGACGTTGCCGTTTGGCCTGTCCACGGCACCGAGAATATTTATCAAGGTGATGGCGGAAATGATGGTGCTCCTTCGGAAGCAAGGGGTTACAATTATCCCATACTTGGACGATCTCCTCATAAAGGCGAGGTCCAGGGAGCGGTTGCTGATCAGCGTAGCACTCTCTCAGGAAGTGTTGCTACAGCACGGCTGGATTCTGAATATTCCAAAGTCGCCGCTGATTCCTACGACGCGTCTGCCCTTCCTGGGCATGATTGTGGACACAAACCAGAAAAAGGTGTTTCTCCCGGAGGAGAAGGCTCAGGAGCTCGTGACTCTGGTCAGAGGCCTCCTAAAACCAAAACAGGTATCGGTGCATCACTGCACGCGAGTCCTGGGAAAGATGGTGGCGTCATACAAAGCCATTCCCTTCGGCAGGTTCCATGCGAGGATCTTTCAGTGGGATCTGTTGGACAAGTGGTCCGGATCGCATCTTCAGATGCATCGGCTGATCACCCTGTCCCCCAGGGCCAGGGTGTCTCTTCTGTGGTGGCAGCAAAGTGCTCACCTCCTCGAGGGCCGCAGGTTCGGCATACAGGACTGGGTCCTGGTGACCACGGATGCAAGCCTCCGAGGATGGGGGGCAGTCACTCAAGGAAGAAACTTCCAGGGGCTGTGGTCAAGTCAGGAGACTTGTCTGCACATCAATATCCTGGAACTAAGGGCCATATACAACGCCCTGAGTCAAGCGGAGCCTCTGCTTCGAAATCAACCAGTGCTGATTCAGTCAGACAACATCACTGCAGTGGCCCATGTAAACCACCAGGGCGGCACAAGAAGCAGAGTGGCAATGGCAAAAGCCACCAGGATTCTTCGTTGGGCGGAGAATCACGTACTAGCACTGTCAGCAGTGTTCATTCCGGGAGTGGACAACTGGGAAGCAGACTTCCTCAGCAGGCACGACCTCCACCCGGGAGAGTGGGGACTTCATCAAGAAGTCTTCACGCAGATTGCAAATCGATGGGAACTGCCACAGGTGGACATGATGGCGTCCCATCTCAACAAAAAGCTAAAAAGGTATTGCGCCAGGTCAAGGGACCCTCAGGCGATAGCTGTGGACACACGAGTAACACCGTGGGTGTTCCAGTCGGTCAATGTGTTTCCTCCTCTTCCTCTCATACCAAAGGTGCTGAGAATTGTAAGAAAAAGAGGAGTGAGAACAATACTCATTGTTCCGGATTGGCCAAGAAGGACTTGGTACCCGGAATTGCAAGAAATGCTCACAGAGGACCCACGGCCTCTGCCTCTCAGACAGGACCTGTTACAACAAGGGCCCTGTCTGTTCCAAGACTTACCGCGGCTGCATTTAACGGCATGCCGGTTGAACGCCGGATCCTAGCGGAAAAAGGCATTGCGGATGAAGTTATTCCTACGCTGATAAAGGCTAGGAAGGACGTGACAGCAAAGCATTATCACCGTATATGGCGAAAATATGTTGCTTGGTGTGAGGCCAGGAAGGCCCCTACAGAGGAATTCCAGCTGGGTCGATTCCTGCACTTCCTACAGTCAGGAGTGACTATGGGCCTAAAATTAGGGTCCATAAAGGTCCAGATTTCGGCCGTATCTATTTTCTTCCAAAAAGAACTGGCTTCACTACCTGAGGTTCAGACGTTTGTTAAGGGAGTGCTGCATATTCAGCCCCCTTTTGTGCCACCAGTGGCACCTTGGGATCTTAACGTGGTGTTGAGTTTCCTGAAATCCCACTGGTGTGAGCCACTTAAGACCGTGGAGCTAAAGTATCTCATGTGGAAAGTGGTCATGCTGTTGGCCTTAGCTTCGGCTAGGTGTGTGTCAGAATTGGCGGCTTTGTCATGTAAAAGCCCCTATCTGGTTTTCCATATGGATAGGGCAGAATTGCGAACTCGTCCGCAATTTCTGCCAAAGGTGGTGTCATCCTTTCATTTGAACCAACCTATTGTGGTGCCTGCGGCTACTTGTGACTTGGAGGATTCCAAGTTGCTTGACGTAGTCCGGGCTTTGAAGATTTATGTGACCAGAACGACTGGAGTCAGGAAGACTGACTCGCTGTTTGTCCTGTATGCATCCAACAAGCTGGGTGCTCCTGCTTCAAAGCAAACTATTGCTCGCTGGATCTGTGGCACGATTCAGCAGGCTCATTCTGCGGCTGGATTGCCGCATCCAAAATCAGTGAAAGCCCATTCCACAAGAAAGGTGGGCTCTTCTTGGGCGGCTGCCCGAGGGGTCTCGGCATTACAGCTTTGCCGAGCTGCTACTTGGTTGGGTTCAAACACATTTGCAATGTTCTACAAGTTTGATACCCTGGCTGAGGAGGACCTTGAGTTTGCCCATTCGGTGCTGCAGAGTCATCCGTACTCTCCCGCCCGTTTGGGAGCTTTGGTATAATCCCCATGGTCCTTACGGAGTCCCCAGCATCCACTAGGACGTTAGAGAAAATAAGATTTTACTCACCGGTAAATCTATTTCTCGTAGTCCGTAGTGGATGCTGGGCGCCCGTCCCAAGTGCGGACTTTCTGCAATACGTGTATATAGTTATTGCTTACTAAAGGGTTATGTTATGTGGCATCAGTTGAGTGATGCTAGTTTGTTGTTCATACTGTTAACTGGGTAAGTTTATCACGAGTTATACGGTGTGATTGGTGTGGCTGGTATGAGTCTTACCCTGGATTCCAAAATCCTTTCCTTGTAATGTCAGCTCTTCCGGGCACAGTTTCCTTAACTGAGGTCTGGAGGAGGGGCATAGAGGGAGGAGCCAGTGCACACCAGGTAGTACTAAATCTTTCTTTAGAGTGCCCAGTCTCCTGCGGAGCCCGTCTATTCCCCATGGTCCTTACGGAGTCCCCAGCATCCACTACGGACTACGAGAAATAGATTTACCGGTGAGTAAAATCTTATTTTTACATATCACGGCAGATTCCCCCTTTTTACACATCACGTCAGGCAGATTCCCCCTTTTTACACATCACGTCAGGCAGATTCCCCCTTTTTGCACATTACGTCAGGCAGATTCCCCCTTTTTACACATTGCGGCAAAGATTCCCCCTTTTTACACATTGCGGCAGGCAGATTCCCCCTTTTTACACATTGCGGCAGGCAGATTCCCCCTTTTTGAAGAAAGAAAGAATGAATGAATTATACTTACCCTCTCCGCTGGCTCAGGCTCCTCGGTGCATCTTCTGGCAGATCACGATTCCCGGGCAGGAGAGAAGGAGGAGGAGGGAGGTTGCGGAGGGAGCCGCAGCAGCGCTGTGTTATTGGTGGAAGCGCTGTTGCTGCTGTCCCTTGGCTTCACTATAGGCTGTTCTCGGAAGACAGAGGGACAGCAGCAACAGCGCCTCAACCAGTAGCAACGCACTGCTGCGGCTCCCTCCTCCACCTCCCTCCTCCTCCTTCTCCCCCGTACCGCTGCGCTCTTCTCCTCTCTGTCCGGGCGGCTGTGTGCTGCGGGCAGCGGTTGCCCGCAGCACACAGCAGCATGTAATGAGTCAGTTTGACTCATTACATGCTTTGGGCCCCTGGAAAGTGGCGGGCCCCAGTGCAACACACTGGTTGCACTGGCGGTAGCTCCGCCTCTGCCTCGCAGCCCCAGTTGCGGGAAAATGTGAAGGAGGAGCTGTTGATGGGTCACGTTCCGCTTGACTTGACAAGTGTCTCACCAGCAGGTCTTTGCACCTCTGCACACTTGTGTCTACCGGAAAGAGGGATACAACGTAGGCTTTAAACATAGGATCGAGCACGGTGGCTAAAATGTAGTGCTCTGATTTCAACAGATTGACCACCCGTGAATCATGGTTAAGCGAATTAAGGGCTCCATCCACAAGTCCCACATGCCTAGCGGAATCGCTCCGTTTTAGCTCCTCCTTCAATCTCTCCAGTTTATTCTGCAAAAGCCTAATGAGGGGAATGACCTGACTCAGGCTGGCAGTGACTGAACTGACTTCACGTGTGGCAAGTTTAAAGGGTTGCAGAACTTTGCACAACGTTGAAATAATTTTCCACTGCGCTTGAGTCAGGTGCATTCCCCCTCCTTTGCCTATATCGTAGGCAGATGTATAGGCTTGAATGGCCTTGTGCTGCTCCTCCATCCTCTGAAGCATATAGAGGGTTGAATTCCACCTCATTACCACCTCTTGCTTCAGATGATAGCGGGGCAGGTTCAGGAGTGTTTGCTGGTGCTCCAGTCTTCGGCACGCGGTGGCTGAATGCCGAAAGTGGCCCGTAATTCTTCGGGCCACCGACAGCATCTCTTGCACGCCCCTGTCGTTTTTTAAATAATTCTGCACCACCAAATTCAATGTATGTGCAAAACATGGGACGTGCTGGAATTTGCGCACATGTAATGCACACACAATATTGGTGGCATTGTCCGATGTCACAAATCCCCAGGAGAGTCCAATTGGGGTAAGCCATTCTGCAATAATGTTCCTTAGTTTCCGTAAGAGGTTGTCAGCTGTGTGCCTCTTATGGAAAGCGGTGATACAAAGCATAGCCTGCCTAGGAATGAGTTGGCGTTTGCAAGATGCTGCTACTGGTGCCGCCGCTGCTGTTCTTGCTGCGGGAGGCAATACATCTACCCAGTGGGCTGTCACAGTCATATAGTCCTGAGTCTGCCCTGCTCCACTTGTCCACATGTCCGTGGTTAAGTTTGCATTTGGTACAATTGCATTTTTTAGGACCCTGGTGGCTCTTTTTCTGACGTCTGTGTACATTCTCTGTATCGCCTGCCTAGAGAAATGGAACCTAGATGGTATTTGGTACCGGGGACACAGTACCTCAATCATTTCTCTAATTCCCTGTAAATTAACGGTGGATACCGGACACACGTTTAACACCACCGCAGCTGCCAAGACCTGAGTTATCCGCTTTGCAGCAGGATGACTGCTGTGATATTTCATCTTCCTCGCAAAGGACTGTTGGACAGTCAATTGCTTACTGGAAGTAGTACAAGTGGTCTTCCGACTTCCCCTCTGGGATGACGATCGACTCCCAGCAGCAACAACAGCAGCTCCAGCAGCAGTAGGCGTTACACTCAAGGATGCATCGGAGGAATCCCTGTTAGGAGAGGACTCGTCAGACTTGCCAGTGACATGGCCTGCAGTACTATTGGCGTTCCTGTCTAAGGAGGAAATTGACACTGAGGGAGTTGGTGGTGTGGTTTGCAGGAGCTTGGGTACAAGAGGAAGGGATTTAGTTGTCAGTGGACTGCTTCCGCTGTCACCAAAAGTTTTTGTACTTGTCAATGACTTCTGATGAATGGGCTCCAGGTGACGTATAAGGGAGGATGTTCCGAGGTGGTTAATGTCCTTACCCCTACTTATTACAGCTTGACAAAGGCAACACATGGCTTGACACCTGTTGTCCGCATTTCTGTTAAAATAATTTCACACCGAAGAGGTGATTTTTTTTGTAGTTTGACCAGGCATGTCAATGGCAATATTCGTCCCATGGACAACAGGTGTGTCCCCGGGTGCCTGACTTAAACAAACCACCTCACCATCAGAATCCTCCTTGTCAATTTCCTCCTCAGCGCCAGCAACACCCATATCCTCATCCTGGTGTACTTCAACAGTGACATCTTCAATTTGACTATCACGAAGTGGACCGCGGATGCTCCTTCCAGCACTTGCAGGGGGCGTGCAAATGGAAGGCGCCACCTCTTCCCGTCCAGTGTTGGGAAGGTCAGGCATCGCAACCGACACAATTGGACTCTCCTTGGGGATTTGTGATTTAGAAGAACAGTTCTTTGCTGTGCTTTTGCCAGCTTAAGTCTTTTAATTTTTCTAGCGGGAGGATGAGTGCTTCCATCCTCATGTGAAGCTGAACCACTAGCCATGAACATAGGACAGGGCCTCAGCCATTCCTTGCCACTCCGTGTCGTAAATGGCATATTGGCAAGTTTACGCTTCTCATCAGACGCTTTTAATTTAGATTTTTGGGTCATTTTACTGAACTTTTGTTTTTTGGATTTTACATGCTCTCTACTATGACATTGGGCATCGGCCTTGGCAGACGACGTTGATGTAATTTCATCGTCTCGGCCATGACTAGTGGCAGCAGCTTCAGCACGAGGTGGAAGTGGATCTTGATCTTTCCCTATTTTACCGTCCACATTTTTGTTCTCCATTTTTTAATGTGTGGAATTATATGCCAGTAATATATCAAGAGCAATGGCCTACTGTACTGTACTATATATGTATACTGTTGGTCACCAAAATGCTGCACTGTAATACTAGAAGCTATAGAAAAGTATATATATTATTGTATATATATCAGTACAGAGCAGTGTAACTGTGACACGTGTCCATACAAGCAGTATAGAAGCTATAGAAAAGTATATATATTACTGTATATCAGTAGTAGTACAGAGCGGTGTAACTGTGACACATGTGTGTCCTGACAAGCAGTATAGAAGCTATAGAAAATGATTTAAAATGATTGTATATATCAGTACAGAGCGGTGTATCTGTGACACATGTGTCCTGACAAGCAGTATAGAAGCTATAGAAAAGTATATATATCATTGCATATATATCAGTACAGAGCAGTGTAACTGTGACACATGTGTCCATACAAGCAGTATAGAAGCTATAGAAAAGTATAAATATTACTGTATATCAGTAGTAGTACAGAGCGGTGTAACTGTGACAGATGTGTGTCCTGACAAGCAGTATAGAAGCTATAGAAAATGATTTAAAATGATTGTATATATCAGTACAGAGCGGTGTATCTGTGACACATGTGTCCTGACAAGCAGTATAGAAGCTATAGAAAAGTATATATATCATTGCATATATTTCAGTACAGAGCAGTGTAACTGTGACACATGTCTCCATACAAGCAGTATAGAAGCTATAGAAAAGTATATATATTACTGTATATCAGTAGTAGTACAGAGCGGTGTAACTGTGACACGTTTGTCCTGACAAGCAGTATAGAAGCTATAGAATAGTATATATATTATTACTGTATATATATATATCAGTACAGAGCAGTGTAACTGTGACACATGTGTCCTGACAAGCAGTATAGAAGCTATAGAATAGTATATATATTATTACTGTATATATATATATCAGTACAGAGCAGTGTAACTGTGACACATGTGTCCTGACAAGCAGTATAGAAGTTATAGAAAAGTATATATATTACTGTATATCAGTACAGAGCGGTGTAACTGTGACACATGTGTGTCCTGACAAGCAGTATAGAAGCTATAGAAAAGTATATATATTACTGTATATAATTCAGTACAGAGCAGTGTATTTGTGACCATGTGTCCTGACAAGCAGTATAGAGGCTATTGAAAAGTATATATATTATTGTATATATCAGTACAGAGCTGTGTAACTGTGACCATGTGTCCTGGCAAGCAGTATAGAAGCTATAGAAAAGTATATATATTATATACTGATATACTGGTGGTCCCCAGTCCCCACAATGCAGCACACTGATCAGATATTTGCAGCACACTGAGCACAGGGGTGTGGTTCATCAAATCGACAGTATCTAGGTCGACAATGTTTAGGTCGACCACTAAAGGTCGACAGTCACTAGGTCGACATGGATGGAAGGTCGACAGGGTTTCTAGGTCGACATGTTCTAGGTCGACAGGTCTAAAGGTCGACATGAGGATTTTTTTTTTTTTTTGTGTCGTTTTCTTCGTAGAGTGACCGGGATCCCAAATTAGTGCACCGCGTCCCCTCGCATGGCTCGCTTCGCTCACCATGCTTCGGGCATGGTGCCTTCGCTCCGCTACCGCTTCGCTCGGCACAGATTACCGTTCCAATCGTAGTCCACGTGGATCGTTAAGTATGAAAAAATTCAAAAAAAGAAACAAATTTTGAAAAACTCATGTCGACCTTTAGACCTGTCGACCTAGCACATGTCGACCTATAAACCCTGTCGACCTTCCATCCATGTCGACCTAGAGACTGTCGACCTATAGTGGTCGACCTAAACATTGTCGACCTAGATACTGTCGATCTTCAGACCGGATCCCGAGCACAGATATGGAGCATTTTCAGGCAGAGAACGTAGATATTTTCAGCACACTGAGCACAGATTATTTGCAGCACACTGAGCACAGATTACGGAGCTTTTCAGGGAGAGAACGCAGCCACGTCCTCGCCGTTCAATCTCCAAAGCACGAGTGAAAATGGCGACGACGCGCGGCTCCTTATATAGAATACGAATCTCGCGAGAATCCGACAGCGGGATGATGACGTTCGGGCGCGTTCTGGTTAACCGAGCAAGGCGGGAAGATCCGAGGCTGCCTCGGAACCGTGTAAAATAGGTGAAGTTCGGGGGGGTTCAGATCCCGAGGAACCGAACCCGCTCATCTCTACTTCCAACTACAGTACATAGGGTTGGTGGTCATTGTCTATAATGTATACATAAGATATACAGTATTATAAAATAATTATTACGTATATACCAAAACAACAGGTTCTTAGAGTAATAGGCATTAATAGGAATTGACTCCAACAGATAATAAAATATATATTCAAATTCAATATCACATAATAAAATATACACAAATACAAATGCACGCAGCATGACGCTATTTATGACGTGAACATTAACATGTACATATTTATGTGACATTAAATATGAATATATCTTTTTTAACAGATGGAGTGAATTCCTTTATTAATCTCAGAACCTGCCATTTAGGTATATATTTAATTATGGGCCTGGCTCTTAGTCACAGGTAATACACGTATAGCTGCATACATATTCATATGCGAACGTGACCCTATATTTCAGCAGCACTCTGAGCCGTATGCATCTTTGCCCCAGCAGATCCTTCCGCAAATGCAGCAACATCACTATCATTGGCACTCACTTCTACCCTATGCTGGGTGCAGGGGTTACGTCATACAGTACACATCATACACACCACTCATAATGAGTAATGCAGCAACATCACTATCATTGGCACTCACTTCTACCCTATGCTGGGTGCAGGGGTTACGTCATACAGTACACATCATACACACCACTCATAATGAGTAATGCAGCAACATCACTATCATTGGCACTCACTTCTACCCTATGCTGGGTGCAGGGGTTACGTCATACAGTACACATCATACATACCACTCATAATGATGAGTAATGCAGCAACATCACTATCATTGGCACTCACTTCTACCCTATGCTGGGTGCAGGGGTTACGGCATACAGTACACATCATACATACCACTCATAATGAGTAATGCAGCAACATCACTATCATTGGCACTCACTTCTACCCTATGCTGGGTGCAGGGGTTACGTCATACAGTACACATCATACACACCACTCATAATGAGTAATGCAGCAACATCACTATCATTGGCACTCACTTCTACCCTATGCTGGGTGCAGGGGTTACGTCATACAGTACACATCATACACACCACTCATAATGAGTAATGCAGCAACATCACTATCATTGGCACTCACTTCTACCCTATGCTGGGTGCAGGGGTTACGTCATACAGTACACATCATACATACCACTCATAATGATGAGTAATGCAGCAACATCACTATCATTGGCACTCACTTCTACCCTATGCTGGGTGCAGGGGTTACGGCATACAGTACACATCATACATACCACTCATAATGAGTAATGCAGCAACATCACTATCATTGGCACTCACTTCTACCCTATGCTGGGTGCAGGGGTTACGGCATACAGTACACATCATACACACCACTCATAATGAGTAATGCAGCAACATCACTATCATTGGCACTCACTTCTACCCTATGCTGGGTGCAGGGGTTACGTCATACAGTACACATCATACACACCACTCATAATGAGTAATGCAGCAACATCACTATCATTGGCACTCACTTCTACCCTATGCTGGGTGCAGGAAGATATACACACAGTGGCGCCGAGAGATGAGCATGCATTAACCCCCCCTTACCTGCCAGCCTTGCCTGCATTTAGTAATCATACCCACTTCCTGATCTGCTCCTGGCTGGGATGCACAACGGTGACCCTCTTTACAATGAGCGGCACCTTTATCACTATTTTAAGTTAAACTATTTTTGTGAGGTGTGGCCACGCCCCTTACATTGGTCCACGTCCCCATTACCTGGCCCTGGCCTCACTGTCTATGGCCATGAGTACACACCATACACTACTCAAAATGGGGTAGTATGAGTGTGCGGCGGCCGGGATCCCGACCGCCGGCATACCGACAGCTGGACGAGCTTGCTGCGCTTGCCGTGCTACATGCGCCACGCTATTTATTCTCCCTCCAGGGGGGTCGTGGATCCCCAAGAGGGAGAATATGTGTTGGATTGCCGGCGGTCGGGATCCCGGCCAGTGGCATACTGAAGACCACCCCTCATAATGAGTAACGCAGTAACATCACTATCATTGTCACTCACACCTACCTTACGCTGGGTGCAAGAGATACGGCATGCAGTACACATCATACACACTACTCATAACGAGTGATGGCAACATGCCCACGGCACCCCCAGTGCTCTTCCATACATACCGCCAGCTGCCCCCCAGAAACAGCAAGATACCGTTCCCCATACAGCAAGATACAGCTGAGATTTGTTCAACTCAGAATCCTTCTGCATACATACAGAAAACACGCTGCATATGCGTGTGCACTATCCATGGCATCGCTTGATCCATTCAGAGCTACATGCAACTGTTTATATTAGAGATGAGCGGGTTCGGTTTCTCTGAATCCGAACCTGCACGAACTTCATGTTTTTTTTCACGGGTCCGAGCGACTCGGATCTTCCCGCCTTGCTTGGTTAACCCGAGCGCGTCCGAACGTCATCATGACGCTGTCGGATTCTCGCGAGACTCGGATTCTATATAAGGAGCCGCGCGTCGCCGCCATTTTCACACGTGCATTGAGATTGATAGGGAGAGGACGTGGCTGGCGTCCTCTCCATTTAGATTAGAAGAGAGAGAGAGAGAGAGAGAGAGAGAGATTGACCTGATTTACTGGAGCTTAGGAGTACTGTAGAAGTGTAGAGAGTGCAGAGTTTACTAGTGACTGACCACAGTGACCACCAGACAGTGCAGTTTTATTTAATATATCCGTTCTCTGCCTGAAAAAAACGATACACACAGTGACTCAGTCACATACCATATCTGTGTGCACTGCTCAGCCCAGTGTGCTGCATCATCTATGTATATATATCTGACTGTGCTCAGCTCACACAGCTTATAATTGTGGGGGAGACTGGGGGAGCACTGCAGTGCCAGTTAATAGTTATAGGTTATAGCAGGAGCCAGGAGTACATATTATATTAAAATTAAATAGTGCACACTTTTGCTGCAGGAGTGCCACTGCCAGTGTGACTGACCAGTGACCTGACCACACTGACCACCAGTATAGTTAGTTAGTAGTATACTATATTGTGTGATTGCCTGAAAAAGTTAAACACTCGTCGTGTGACTTCACTTGTGTGGTGTTTTTTTTTTATTCTATAAAAAACTCATTCTGCTGACAGACAGTGTCCAGCAGGTCCGTCATTATATAATATATACCTGTCCGGCTGCAGTAGTGATATATATATATATATTTTTAATATCATTATTTATCATCCAGTCGCAGCAGACACAGTACGGTAGTTCACGGCTGTAGCTACCTCTGTGTCGGCACTCGGCAGTCCGTCCATAATTGTATACCACCTACCCGAGGTTTTTTTTTCTTTCTTCTTTATACATACATACTACTACTACATCTCTTTATCAACCAGTCTATATTAGCAGCAGACACAGTACGGTAGTTCACGGCTGTAGCTACCTCTGTGTCGGCACTCGGCAGTCCGTCCATAATTGTATACCACCTACCCGTGGTTTTTTTTTCTTTCTTCTTTATACATACATACTACTACATCTCTTTATCAACCAGTCTATATTAGCAGCAGACACAGTACAGTACGGTAGTTCACGGCTGTAGCTACCTCTGTGTCGGCACTCGGCAGTCCGTCCATAATTGTATACCACCTACCCGTGGTTTTTTTTTCTTTCTTCTTTATACATACATACTACTACATCTCTTTATCAACCAGTCTATATTAGCAGCAGACACAGTACGGTAGTTCACGGCTGTAGCTACCTCTGTGTCGGCACTCGGCAGTCCGTCCATAATTGTATACCACCTACCCGTGGTTTTTTTTTCTTTCTTCTTTATACATACATACTACTACATCTCTTTATCAACCAGTCTATATTAGCAGCAGACACAGTACAGTACGGTAGTCCACGGCTGTAGCTACCTCTGTGTCGGCACTCGGCAGTCCGTCCATAATTGTATACCACCTACCAGAGGTTTTTTTTTCTTTCTTCTTTATACATACATACTACTACATCTCTTTATCAACCAGTCTATATTAGCAGCAGACACAGTACAGTACGGTAGTTCACGGCTGTAGCTACCTCTGTGTCGGCACTCGGCAGTCCGTCCATAATTGTATACCACCTACCCGTGGTTTTTTTTTCTTTCTTCTTTATACATACATACTACTACATCTCTTTATCAACCAATCTATATTAGCAGCAGACACAGTACAGTACGGTAGTTCACGGCTGTAGCTACCTCTGTGTCGGCACTCGGCAGTCCGTCCATAATTGTATACTAGTATCCATCCATCTCCATTGTTTACCTGAGGTGCCTTTTAGTTGTGCCTATTAAAATATGGAGAACAAAAATGTTGAGGTTCCAAAATTAGGGAAAGATCAAGATCCACTTCCACCTCGTGCTGAAGCTGCTGCCACTAGTCATGGCCGAGACGATGAAATGCCAGCAACGTCGTCTGCCAAGGCCGATGCCCAATGTCATAGTACAGAGCATGTCAAATCCAAAACACCAAATATCAGTAAAAAAAGGACTCCAAAACCTAAAATAAAATTGTCGGAGGAGAAGCGTAAACTTGCCAATATGCCATTTACCACACGGAGTGGCAAGGAACGGCTGAGGCCCTGGCCTATGTTCATGGCTAGTGGTTCAGCTTCACATGAGGATGGAGGCACTCAGCCTCTCGCTAGAAAAATGAAAAGACTCAAGCTGGCAAAAGCAGTAGCACCGCAAAGAACTGTGCGTTCTTCGAAATCCCAAATCCACAAGGAGAGTCCAATTGTGTCGGTTGCGATGCCTGACCTTCCCAACACTGGACGTGAAGAGCATGCGCCTTCCACCATTTGCACGCCCCCTGCAAGTGCTGGAAGGAGCACCCGCAGTCCAGTTCCTGATAGTCAGATTGAAGATGTCAGTGTTGAAGTACACCAGGATGAGGAGGATATGGGTGTTGCTGGCGCTGGGGAGGAAATTGACCAGGAGGATTCTGATGGTGAGGTGGTTTGTTTAAGTCAGGCACCCGGGGAGACACCTGTTGTCCGTGGGAGGAATATGGCCGTTGACATGCCTGGTGAAAATACCAAAAAAATCAGCTCTTCGGTGTGGAACTATTTCAACAGAAATGCGGACAACAGGTGTCAAGCCGTGTGTTCCCTTTGTCAAGCTGTAATAAGTAGGGGTAAGGACGTTAACCACCTCGGAACATCCTCCCTTATACGTCACCTGCAGCGCATTCATAATAAGTCAGTGACAAGTTCAAAAACTTTGGGTGACAGCGGAAGCAGTCCACTGACCAGTAAATCCCTTCCTCTTGTAACCAAGCTCACGCAAACCACCCCACCAACTCCCTCAGTGTCAATTTCCTCCTTCCCCAGGAATGCCAATAGTCCTGCAGGCCATGTCACTGGCAATTCTGACGATTCCTCTCCTGCCTGGGATTCCTCCGATGCATCCTTGCGTGTAACGCCTACTGCTGCTGGCGCTGCTGTTGTTGCTGCTGGGAGTCGATGGTCATCCCAGAGGGGAAGTCGTAAGACCACTTTTACTACTTCCACCAAGCAATTGACTGTCCAACAGTCCTTTGCGAGGGAGATGAAATATCACAGCAGTCATCCTACTGCAAAGTGGATAACTGAGGCCTTGGCATCCTGGGTGGTGAGAAACGTGGTTCCGGTATCCATCATTACTGCAGAGCCAACTAGAGACTTGTTGGAGGTACTGTGTCCCCGGTACCAAATACCATCTAGGTTCCATTTCTCTAGGCAGGCGATACCGAAAATGTACACAGACCTCAGAAAAAGAGTCACCAGTGTCCTAAAAAATGCAGCTGTACCCAATGTCCACTTAACCACGGACATGTGGACAAGTGGAGCAGGGCAGGGTCAGGACTATATGACTGTGACAGCCCACTGGGTAGATGTATGGACTCCCGCCGCAAGAACAGCAGCGGCGGCACCAGTAGCAGCATCTCGCAAACGCCAACTCTTTCCTAGGCAGGCTACGCTTTGTATCACCGGTTTCCAGAATACGCACACAGCTGAAAACCTCTTACGGCAACTGAGGAAGATCATCGCGGAATGGCTTACCCCAATTGGACTCTCCTGTGGATTTGTGGCATCGGACAACGCCAGCAATATTGTGTGTGCATTAAATATGGGCAAATTCCAGCACGTCCCATGTTTTGCACATACCTTGAATTTGGTGGTGCAGAATTATTTAAAAAACGACAGGGGCGTGCAAGAGATGCTGTCGGTGGCCAGAAGAATTGCGGGACACTTTCGGCGTACAGGCACCACGTACAGAAGACTGGAGCACCACCAAAAACTACTGAATTTGCCCTGCCATCATCTGAAGCAAGAAGTGGTAACGAGGTGGAATTCAACCCTCTATATGCTTCAGAGGTTGGAGGAGCAGCAAAAGGCCATTCAAGCCTATACAATTTAGCACGATATAGGAGGTGGAATGCACCTGTCTCAAGCGCAGTGGAGAATGATTTCAACGTTGTGCAAGGTTCTGATGCCCTTTGAACTTGCCACACGTGAAGTCAGTTCAGACACTGCCAGCCTGAGTCAGGTCATTCCCCTCATCAGGCTTTTGCAGAAGAAGCTGGAGACATTGAAGGAGGAGCTAACACGGAGCGATTCCGCTAGGCATGTGGGACTTGTGGATGGAGCCCTTAATTCGCTTAACAAGGATTCACGGGTGGTCAATCTGTTGAAATCAGAGCACTACATTTTGGCCACCATGCTCGATCCTAGATTTAAAGCCTACCTTGGATCTCTCTTTCCGGCAGACACAAGTCTGCTGGGGTTGAAAGACCTGCTGGTGACAAAATTGTCAAGTCAAGCGGAACGCGACCTGTCAACATCTCCTCCTTCACATTCTCCCGCAACTGGGGGTGCGAGGAAAAGGCTCAGAATTCCGAGCCCACCCGCTGGCGGTGATGCAGGGCAGTCTGGAGCGACTGCTGATGCTGACATCTGGTCCGGACTGAAGGACCTGACAACGATTACGGACATGTCGTCTACTGTCACTGCATATGATTCTCTCCCCATTGAAAGAATGGTGGAGGATTATATGAGTGACCGCATCCAAGTAGGCACGTCACACAGTCCGTACTTATACTGGCAGGAAAAAGAGGCAATTTGGAGGCCCTTGCACAAACTGGCTTTATTCTACCTAAGTTGCCCTCCCACAAGTGTGTACTCCGAAAGAGTGTTTAGTGCCGCCGCTCACCTTGTCAGCAATCGGCGTACGAGGTTACATCCAGAAAATGTGGAGAAGATGATGTTCATTAAAATGAATTATAATCAATTCCTCCGCGGAGACATTGACCAGCAGCAATTGCCTCCACAAAGTACACAGGGAGCTGAGATGGTGGATTCCAGTGGGGACGAATTGATAATCTGTGAGGAGGGGGATGTACACGGTGATATATCGGAGGATGATGATGAGGTGGACATCTTGCCTCTGTAGAGCCAGTTTGTGCAAGGAGAGATTAATTGCTTCTTTTTGGGGGGGGTCCAAACCAACCCGTCATATCAGTCACAGTCGTGTGGCAGACCCTGTCACTGAAATGATGGGTTGGTTAAAGTGTGCATGTCCTGTTTTGTTTATACAACATAAGGGTGGGTGGGAGGGCCCAAGGACAATTCCATCTTGCACCTCTTTTTTCTTTTATTTTTCTTTGCGTCATGTGCTGTTTGGGGAGGGTTTTTTGGAAGGGCCATCCTACGTGACACTGCAGTGCCACTCCTAGATGGGCCCGGTGTTTGTGTCGGCCACTAGGGTCGCTTATCTTACTCACACAGTCAGCTACCTCATTGCGCCTCTTTTTTTCTTTGCGTCATGTGCTGTTTGGGGAGGGTTTTTTGGAAGGGACATCATGCGTGACACTGCAGTGCCACTCCTAGATGGGCCCGGTGTTTGTGTCGGCCACTAGGGTCGCTAATCTTACTCACACAGCTACCTCATTGCGCCTCTTTTTTTCTTTGCGTCATGTGCTGTTTGGGGAGGGTTTTTTGGAAGGGACATCCTGCGTGACACTGCAGTGACACTCCTAGATGGGCCCGGTGTTTGTGTCGGCCACTAGGGTCGCTTATCTTACTCACACAGTCAGCTACCTCATTGCGCCTCTTTTTTTCTTTGCGTCATGTGCTGTTTGGGGAGGGTTTTTTGGAAGGGACATCCTGCGTGACACTGCAGTGCCACTCCTAAATGGGCCCGGTGTTTGTGTCGGCCACTAGGGTCGCTAATCTTACTCACACAGCTACCTCATTGCGCCTCTTATTTTCTTTGCGTCATGTGCTGTTTGGGGAGGGTTTTTTGGAAGGGACATCCTGCGTGACACTGCAGTGACACTCCTAAATGGGCCCGGTGTTTGTGTCGGCCACTAGGGTCGCTAATCTTACTCACACAGCTACCTCATTGCGCCTCTTTTTTTCTTTGCGTCATGTGCTGTTTGGGGAGGGTTTTTTGGAAGGGACATCCTGCGTGACACTGCAGTGCCACTCCTAGATGGGCCCGGTGTTTGTGTCGGCCACTAGGGTCGCTAATCTTACTCACACAGCTACCTCATTGCGCCTCTTATTTTCTTTGCGTCATGTGCTGTTTGGGGAGGGTTTTTTGGAAGGGACATCCTGCGTGACACTGCAGTGACACTCCTAAATGGGCCCGGTGTTTGTGTCGGCCACTTGGGTCGCTTATCTTACTCACACAGTCAGCTACCTCATTGCGCCTCTTTTTTTCTTTGCGTCATGTGCTGTTTGGGGAGGGTTTTTTGGAAGGGCCATCCTGCGTGACACTGCAGTGCCACTCCTAGATGGGCCCGGTGTTTGTGTCGGCCACTAGGGTCGCTAATCTTACTCACACAGCTACCTCATTGCGCCTCTTATTTTCTTTGCGTCATGTGCTGTTTGGGGAGGGTTTTTTGGAAGGGACATCCTGCGTGACACTGCAGTGACACTCCTAAATGGGCCCGGTGTTTGTGTCGGCCACTAGGGTCGCTTAGCTTAGTCATCCAGCGACCTCGGTGCAAATTTTAGGACTAAAAATAATATTGTGAGGTGTGAGGTATTCAGAATAGACTGAAAATGAGTGGAAATTATGGTTTTTGAGGTTAATAATAATATGGGATCAAAATGACCCCCAAATTCTATGATTTAAGCTGTTTTTTAGGTTTTTTTGAAAAAAACACCCGAATCCGACAAAAAAAATTCGGTGAGGTTTTGCCAAAACGCGGTCGAACCCAAAACACGGCCGCGGAACCGAACCCAAAACCAAAACACAAAACCCGAAAAATTTCAGGCGCTCATCTCTAGTTTATATATATTTTTATATATTATACAGGGTGAGGCAAAAAAAACCTTCCAGATTTTAAAGGTTAACATAAAAGGCATGGTAAATGCTATTCAGAATTAAGGTACATAATCAAAAAGTGCATGGAATAGAGTTGGTTTTGAATATGATATCGTTCTTCATTCGTGATACACATTTGTAGTCAATTTCTGGAGGTTCGCATCACTCAGCGGTCATATCTGGAGTTATTGCTGCAATGTCTTGACGAAACTCACTCTCAGTTTGTCTGGCTACGTGAACAAGCAGAATTTTCATTACTGGGTGGAAAACAATCCTCATCAGCTTCATGAAACCCCACAGCCAACGGGGCCATCTGACAGCTGAGGTCTACAGACATTGACCAAGAACCATAGGACCTACAGTATACGCCAATATCCTATTCAAAACCAATTGAAAATAAACTGTACCATGCACTATTAGATTATGTACTAATATTTTGAATAGAATTTACCATGCCTTATTTTTTAACCTTTAAAATGTGGGAGTTTTTCTTCCCTCACTCTGTAGATATGCATACCCCCAACTCTGGGGATAATTCAGACCTGATCGCTAGGGTGCATATTTTGCATCCCTGCGATCAGGTAGTCGCCGCTTACAGTGGGAGGGTAGTAGCTGTGTGTAGGTGTGCGAACGCTTGTGCTGGAGAGCTGCATAAACAGCAGTTTGTGTAGTCTCTGCACAGCCCAGGACTTACTCATCCGCTGCGATGATCGGGGCCGTCAGGAATCCTCCCACAAAACGCCAGGTCCATCCTGCATTTTTCCGGACACTCCCTAGAAACGGTCAGTTGCCACCCAAAAACGCCCTCTTCCTGTCAATCTCCTTGCGATTGCCGGTGCGTTTGGTATTTTTCGCATCATCCCGTCGCTGACCGGCGGTCCCCGTCGCTGCGGTCCATCATGCCTGCGCATTGCGGTGCATACGCATGCTCAGTACAGATCTGATCGCAGCCTGTGAGGAAACGCACATCAAAGATCAGGTCTGAATCGGTAAAAAAATGACATCACTATTGTCTTCAAAAACATCTCAAAAATTTAGTAAAGTGACATAAAAAGATTATGAATTACCAGGGGCAGATATTTTAGAAGTAGAGTCACAAATCACGCACCAAATCAACTGTAGGCTTAACAAACACAAAAGTAGGCGTGATTAGCACATCGCTATACCTGGAAATATCAAGTAATGGTAGCCGGCAAGGGTGTATTGAACTTAACATTTTGGGAACTTCAATTTAAAAGGAACGTATTGGGGAAGATTTTCTAAGCCTTGAAAAGTGATAGAGCGGAGAGTGTTAAAGTACCAGCCAATTTGCTTCTAACGGCCATGTCACAGGCTGTGTTTAAACATAAACAGGAGCTGGTTGGATGGTAGTTTATCACTCTCCACTTTTAGTGTTTAGTACATATGGCCCTGGGTACTTAAATGGAAAGGGAACTCCTGCAGGCCCTCCCCTCTTCATCCCAGTATCACTCCGGTTATTGAAAGTAGATATGTATCACTGCTGGAGCTAAGCAGTCAGCATGTAGGAGCGGATGCTACAAGGGTGTGACCAGAACTTTGTTAGCCCCATATGTTAAAGGACCCGCTAACCCAATGCTTCAAGCATGAAACCTTTCTCAGCGGTTGTTCATTTTATGCCCCATAGTAGAGCCCCAATTCACATTATGCACATTGTAGTGCCCCTAGCTCTCAATAGGCCATCTTATAGTGCCACCTTATAACACACGCTACACCCAGTTCACATTGGCAGGCTCCTGCTTATCTACCTGATGGCCTGGGATAGAAGGGGGGTAACGCTTGGGCTAGCTGCTCTTGCGTCTGTGTCCATCCTCACTGGCTGGCGAAGAGATAACCTCAGGGAATGTTGGGAGTAGCATCATGGTCTCCCTAAAATGGATTAAGAGTAAAGACTTTTGAGGGCCCAGGGCACTTAACAGCCCCTAAGGTCGAAAATTAAGAGCAAAGTGTCATCAACAACTCCATTCAACTTATATAACACTATTAGCTTTCTTATCCCAAATATTAACCCCTGCATCATCATTGATATATATGTACGTCCAACACGTAGCGTTTATCAATGGTATGGTGGAGAAATGACAGTCTATAAATAAATGTCGTTAGCAGCGAAAGCATTAGCACAGCAGGATGTGATTAATATAAAATCCCTCTGTTATCAGATGAATCTGCAAGCAGATATAAGTGGCAGTGTAGCTATAATTCCCCAAGTACATTATAAAGTCCATTTGCAGGAGAACATAAGACAGTCCCAGGAGGTACAACTGCCTTTTCATCCTGGTACTTTAATAGCACATAACTAGTAAGGGATATAACCTGTAAGAGTCTGGCTTTCAATAGTCTGATGTCCTTGCAAGTTTGAAACTGCTCTAAGGGGGATGTAGTGGCTTTACCGGCAGTCAGGATTCCGGCGGTCAGGATACCGATGTCGAAGTCCCGACCGCTTACAATGTTGGCAGCCGGAATGCTGACAAACAGGGGCTATTCCCACTCGTGCCCACAAGGGGCTCCGTTGCTCTCGCCCCCACAGTCGCAGCTCGGGTGTTCCTGCCACATTCGGATCTCACGTCCAGGCTGAACCATTGGTGTTTCCATAATGGCTGCATTGTGTGCGGTGCACAAGGGTCCCCTGGGTCCAGGGGGGCCCACACCGCACACATTGCACCCATATTTTAATACTTACCTCTCTGTAGTCCAGCACCGAGTATGAAAATCGCAGCCAAAGTTTCCACTGCGCATGGGCAGTAGTGATTTTGGTCTTCGGAATATGGCGGGCGCCATGCTTCCGAAGACCTGCACATGCTCAGTAGACTCTGGCACGGTGCCAGAGACTACTGTGCCATACAGAGGAGGGGGCCCATCAGGGATGCGACCGCAATGTGTAAGACCGAGCAGCAGCAATGCGGTCGCTGAGCATGCACAGTTTGCTGCTATCAGCAAACTGCACTGCGAGCCGCATTAGCGGCTGGGTCTGAATGACCCCCTTAAGCTGGCAGACCAGAGCAAAGCAGGATATCCATAAACAGCATCAGAATATGTTCCCTTTGTTGTACCATCTGACATAAGTCCTTTGTTAGATAAGTTATGGACCACTTTATTCATTATAAAATATCTAAACTTTCACATTCAGAGAAAACACATCATCACTACACCTATAAATTCATCACAAAAAAGTCTAAACATTTTCTCTATTCAGTGCATCCTGTCACCATTGAGGTTGATCAGGGTCGGATTAACAGGAGCAGTCGGGGGGAGGGCCCCCACGCCGCAGCAGGGAGATAGGGTTACACGCTGCCAGGGGAGGAGTGTGGTATGTCCCATACCTCATGTGGCTGTGCATGCGGCTTCCCCCTCCTCTCGAGCAGGGAACTGATCCATGCAATCTCTAGCTTTCACTGCTGCCAGGAGAGCTGCTGCTGGTGGCGGAGGCTGGAAATTGGAGACAGCAGCACCAGAGTGGTGTAGAGCTCCGTCTGGGGGGCCCCTTATGACAGGGGGCCCCTGGGTTACTGACCCCCTAGGCCCCCCCTTAATCTGGTTCTGGGGCTGATTCTGACTTGACTTCATCTCTGTGCTTGGATGCAAATGATTTATAATACAGCAGATGCTCAGATGCAAATCTACGGAGTCTGACAAAACATGACTGGATCTGTTTGTCTGTGAAATTAAGTGTTTCTCAGGGTGGAAACTGGGCAGTGACAAAGCGCTGCATTCCACTTGTAGATGTACGGATCCTTGCATTAAAGAACGGAATCTTGCATTAGTGTAAAGTAGTAAATCTGGCTTCAAGGAGATGCTATCAAATACATTTTGCATGTCACTCAAAATCAGTCCCTCAAAGTCGTCATCGCCGGTCATCGCAACGATGCTAATCACATATGTACTAATATATGGATTATCGCAATGCGATGCCAGGGGGCCCCCTGCGATCCCTGGTGGTCCAGAGGAGAGGGTGTGCGGGGGGCCTACAGGGGTCTCTGTCACCTCCCAGCACCGGGAGGTGATGTGTGCTGGGAGTTCCTGTGCTCCTCCTCTCTGCGGCCGGAAGGACAAATGGCTATGTGGCGGGGGAGGAGGAGTTGGAGCCGAACAAGCAGGCTGCCAGGACACAGGTGAGGGGGTGTCGGCGTGAGCGGCGCTGGCCGTCGGGTGCAACGGGTTGCGGAAAGAAGGCCGTAGGCTTCTATAGGGTATCGCCATAAAAAGATGGCGAGACTCTCCGCGACATTACTAGAGATGAGCGGGTTCGGTTTCTCTGAATCCGAACCCGCCAGAACTTCATGTTTTTTTTCACGGGTCCGAGCGACTCGGATCTTCCCGCCTTGCTCGGTTAACCCGAGCGCGCCCGAACGTCATCATGACGCTGTCGGATTCTCGCGAGGCTCGGATTCTATCGCGAGACTCGGATTCTATATAAGGAGCCGCGCGTCGCCGCCATTTTCACACGTGCATTGAGATTGATAGGGAGAGGACGTGGCTGGCGTCCTCTCCGTTTAGAATAGATTAGAGAGACACTTGATTTACTAATTTTGGGGAGCATTAGGAGTACTCAGTACAGTGCAGAGTTTTGCTGATAGTGACCACCAGTTTTATTTATAATCCGTTCTCTGCCTGAAAAAAGCGATACACAGCACACAGTGACTCAGTCACATACCATATCTGTGTGCACTGCTCAGGCTCAGGCCAGTGTGCTGCATCATCTATTATCTATATATAATATTATATATATCTGTCTGACTGCTCAGCTCACACAGCTTATAATTGTGGGGGAGACTGGGGAGCACTACTGCAGTGCCAGTTATAGGTTATAGCAGGAGCCAGGAGTACATAATATATTATATAGTGAGTGACCACCAGACACACAGTGCAGTTTATTTAATATATCCGTTCTCTGCCTGAAAAAAGCGATACACACAGTGACTCAGTCAGTCACATACCATATCTGTGTGCACTGCTCAGGCTCAGGCCAGTGTGCTGCATCATCTATATATATTATATATCTGTCTGACTGCTCAGCTCACACAGCTTATAATTGTGGGGGAGACTGAGGAGCACTACTGCAGTGCCAGTTATAGGTTATAGCAGGAGCCAGGAGTACATAATATTATATTAAAACAGTGCACACTTTTGCTGCAGGAGTGCCACTGCCAGTGTGACTAGTGACCAGTGACCTGACCACCAGTATATATATTTATAATATTAGTAGTAGTATACTATCTCTTTATCAACCAGTCTATATTAGCAGCAGACACAGTACAGTGCGGTAGTTCACGGCTGTGGCTACCTCTGTGTCGGCACTCGGCAGCCCGTCCATAATTGTATATACCACCTAACCATGGTTTTTTTTTCTTTCTTTATACATACATACTAGTTACGAGTATACTATCTCTTTATCAACCAGTCTATATATTAGCAGCAGACACAGTACAGTGTGGTAGTTCACGGCTGTGGCTACCTCTGTGTCGGCACTCGGCAGCCCGTCCATAATTGTATATACCACCTAACCGTGTTTTTTTTTTCTTTCTTTATACATACATACTAGTTACGAGTATACTATCTCTTTATCAACCAGTCTATATATTAGCAGCAGACACAGTACAGTGCGGTAGTTCACGGCTGTGGCTACCTCTGTGTCGGCACTCGGCAGCCCGTCCATAATTGTATATACCACCTAACCGTGGTTTTTTTTTCTTTCTTTATACATACATACTAGTTACGAGTATACTATCTCTTTATCAACCAGTCTATATATTAGCAGCAGACACAGTACAGTGCGGTAGTTCACGGCTGTGGCTACCTCTGTGTCGGCACTCGGCAGCCCGTCCATAATTGTATATACCACCTAACCGTGGTTTTTTTTTCTTTCTTTATACATACATACTAGTTACGAGTATACTATCTCTTTATCAACCAGTCTATATATTAGCAGCAGACACAGTACAGTGCGGTAGTTCACGGCTGTGGCTACCTCTGTGTCGGCACTCGGCAGCCCGTCCATAATTGTATATACCACCTAACCGTGGTTTTTTTTTCTTTCTTTATACATACATACTAGTTACGAGTATACTATCTCTTTATCAACCAGTCTATATATTAGCAGCAGACACAGTACAGTGCGGTAGTTCACGGCTGTAGCTACCTCTGTGTCGGCACTCGGCAGCCCGTCCATAATTGTATATACCACCTAACCGTGGTTTTTTTTTCTTTCTTTATACATACATACTAGTTACGAGTATACTATCTCTTTATCAACCAGTCTATATATTAGCAGCAGACACAGTACAGTGCGGTAGTTCACGGCTGTGGCTACCTCTGTGTCGGCACTCGGCAGCCCGTCCATAATTGTATATACCACCTAACCGTGGTTTTTTTTTCTTTCTTTATACATACATACTAGTTACGAGTATACTATCTCTTTATCAACCAGTCTATATATTAGCAGCAGACACAGTACAGTGCGGTAGTTCACGGCTGTGGCTACCTCTGTGTCGGCACTCGGCAGCCCGTCCATAATTGTATACTAGTATCCAATCCATCCATCTCCATTGTTTACCAGAGGTGCCTTTTAGTTGTGCCTATTAAAATATGGAGAACAAAAATGTTGAGGTTCCAAAATTAGGGAAAGATCAAGATCCACTTCCACCTCGTGCTGAAGCTGCTGCCACTAGTCATGGCCGAGACGATGAAATGCCAGCAACGTCGTCTGCCAAGGCCGATGCCCAATGGCATAGTACAGAGCATGTCAAAACCAAAACACCAAATATCAGTAAAAAAAGGACTCCAAAACCTAAAATAAAATTGTCGGAGGAGAAGCGTAAACTTGCCAATATGCCATTTACCACACGGAGTGGCAAGGAACGGCTGAGGCCCTGGCCTATGTTCATGGCTAGTGGTTCAGCTTCACATGAGGATGGAAGCACTCAGCCTCTCGCTAGAAAACTGAAAAGACTCAAGCTGGCAAAAGCACCGCAAAGAACTGTGCGTTCTTTGAAATCCCAAATCCACAAGGAGAGTCCAATTGTGTCGGTTGCGATGCCTGACCTTCCCAACACTGGACGTGAAGAGCATGCGCCTTCCACCATTTGCACGCCCCCTGCAAGTGCTGGAAGGAGCACCCGCAGTCCAGTTCCTGATAGTCAGATTGAAGATGTCAGTGTTGAAGTACACCAGGATGAGGAGGATATGGGTGTTGCTGGCGCTGGGGAGGAAATTGACCAGGAGGATTCTGATGGTGAGGTGGTTTGTTTAAGTCAGGCACCCGGGGAGACACCTGTTGTCCGTGGGAGGAATATGGCCGTTGACATGCCAGGTGAAAATACCAAAAAAATCAGCTCTTCGGTGTGGAGGTATTTCACCAGAAATGCGGACAACAGGTGTCAAGCCGTGTGTTCCCTTTGTCAAGCTGTAATAAGTAGGGGTAAGGACGTTAACCACCTCGGAACATCCTCCCTTATACGTCACCTGCAGCGCATTCATAATAAGTCAGTGACAAGTTCAAAAACTTTGGGTGACAGCGGAAGCAGTCCACTGACCAGTAAATCCCTTCCTCTTGTAACCAAGCTCACGCAAACCACCCCACCAACTCCCTCAGTGTCAATTTCCTCCTTCCCCAGGAATGCCAATAGTCCTGCAGGCCATGTCACTGGCAATTCTGACGAGTCCTCTCCTGCCTGGGATTCCTCCGATGCATCCTTGCGTGTAACGCCTACTGCTGCTGGCGCTGCTGTTGTTGCCGCTGGGAGTCGATGGTCATCCCAGAGGGGAAGTCGTAAGCCCACTTGTACTACTTCCAGTAAGCAATTGACTGTTCAACAGTCCTTTGCGAGGAAGATGAAATATCACAGCAGTCATCCTACTGCAAAGCGGATAACTGAGTCCTTGACAACTATGTTGGTGTTAGACGTGCGTCCGGTATCCGCCGTTAGTTCACAGGGAACTAGACAATTTATTGAGGCAGTGTGCCCCCGTTACCAAATACCATCTAGGTTCCACTTCTCTAGGCAGGCGATACCGAGAATGTACACGGACGTCAGAAAAAGACTCACCAGTGTCCTAAAAAATGCAGTTGTACCCAATGTCCACTTAACCACGGACATGTGGACAAGTGGAGCAGGGCAGGGTCAGGACTATATGACTGTGACAGCCCACTGGGTAGATGTATGGACTCCCACCGCAAGAACAGCAGCGGCGGCACCAGTAGCAGCATCTCGCAAACGCCAACTCTTTCCTAGGCAGGCTACACTTTGTATCACCGCTTTCCAGAATACGCACACAGCTGAAAACCTCTTACGGCAACTGAGGAAGATCATCGCGGAATGGCTTACCCCAATTGGACTCTCCTGTGGATTTGTGGCATCGGACAACGCCAGCAATATTGTGTGTGCATTAAATATGGGCAAATTCCAGCACGTCCCATGTTTTGCACATACCTTGAATTTGGTGGTGCAGAATTTTTTAAAAAACGACAGGGGCGTGCAAGAGATGCTGTCGGTGGCCAGAAAAATTGCGGGACACTTTCGGCGTACAGGCACCACGTACAGAAGACTGGAGCACCACCAAAAACTACTGAACCTGCCCTGCCATCATCTGAAGCAAGAAGTGGTAACGAGGTGGAATTCAACCCTCTATATGCTTCAGAGGTTGGAGGAGCAGCAAAAGGCCATTCAAGCCTATACAATTGAGCACGATATAGGAGGTGGAATGCACCTGTCTCAAGTGCAGTGGAGAATGATTTCAACGTTGTGCAAGGTTCTGATGCCCTTTGAACTTGCCACACGTGAAGTCAGTTCAGACACTGCCAGCCTGAGTCAGGTCATTCCCCTCATCAGGCTTTTGCAGAAGAAGCTGGAGGCATTGAAGAAGGAGCTAAAAGGGAGCGATTCCGCTAGGCATGTGGGACTTGTGGATGCAGCCCTTAATTCGCTTAACAAGGATTCACGGGTGGTCAATCTGTTGAAATCAGAGCACTACATTTTGGCCACCGTGCTCGATCCTAGATTTAAAGCCTACCTTGGATCTCTCTTTCCGGCAGACACAGGTCTGCTGGGGTTGAAAGACCTGCTGGTGACAAAATTGTCAAGTCAAGCGGAACGCGACCTGTCAACATCTCCTCCTTCACATTCTCCCGCAACTGGGGGTGCGAGGAAAAGGCTCAGAATTCCGAGCCCACCCGCTGGCGGTGATGCAGGGCAGTCTGGAGCGACTGCTGATGCTGACATCTGGTCCGGACTGAAGGACCTGACAACGATTACGGACATGTCGTCTACTGTCACTGCATATGATTCTCTCAACATTGATAGAATGGTGGAGGATTATATGAGTGACCGCATCCAAGTAGGCACGTCACACAGTCCGTACTTATACTGGCAGGAAAAAGAGGCAATTTGGAGGCCCTTGCACAAACTGGCTTTATTCTACCTAAGTTGCCCTCCCACAAGTGTGTACTCCGAAAGAGTGTTTAGTGCCGCCGCTCACCTTGTCAGCAATCGGCGTACGAGGTTACATCCAGAAAATGTGGAGAAGATGATGTTCATTAAAATGAATTATAATCAATTCCTCCGCGGAGACATTGACCAGCAGCAATTGCCTCCACAAAGTACACAGGGAGCTGAGATGGTGGATTCCAGTGGGGACGAATTGATAATCTGTGAGGAGGGGGATGTACACGGTGATATATCGGAGGGTGAAGATGAGGTGGACATCTTGCCTCTGTAGAGCCAGTTTGTGCAAGGAGAGATTAATTGCTTCTTTTTTGGGGGGGGGTCCAAACCAACCCGTCATATCAGTCACAGTCGTGTGGCAGACCCTGTCACTGAAATGATGGGTTGGTTAAAGTGTGCATGTCCTGTTTTGTTTATACAACATAAGGGTGGGTGGGAGGGCCCAAGGACAATTCCATCTTGCACCTCTTTTTTCTTTTCTTTTTCTTTGCATCATGTGCTGATTGGGGAGGGTTTTTTGGAAGGGACATCCTGCGTGACACTGCAGTGCCACTCCTAGATGGGCCCGGTGTTTGTGTCGGCCACTAGGGTCGCTAATCTTACTCACACAGTCAGCTACCTCATTGCGCCTCTTTTTTTCTTTGCGTCATGTGCTGTTTGGGGAGGGTTTTTTGGAAGGGACATCCTGCGTGACACTGCAGTGCCACTCCTAGATGGGCCCGGTGTTTGTGTCGGCCACTAGGGTCGCTAATCTTACTCACACAGCTACCTCATTGCGCCTCTTTTTTTCTTTGCGTCATGTGCTGTTTGGGGAGGGTTTTTTGGAAGGGACATCCTGCGTGACACTGCAGTGCCACTCCTAGATGGGCCCGGTGTTTGTGTCGGCCACTAGGGTCGCTTATCTTACTCACACAGCGACCTCGGTGCAAATTTTAGGACTAAAAATAATATTGTGAGGTGTGAGGTATTCAGAATAGACTGAAAATGAGTGTAAATTATGGTTTTTGAGGTTAATAATACTTTGGGATCAAAATGACCCCCAAATTCTATGATTTAAGCTGTTTTTTAGTGTTTTTTGAAAAAAACACCCGAATCCAAAACACACCCGAATCCGACAAAAAAAATTCGGTGAGGTTTTGCCAAAACGCGTTCGAACCCAAAACACGGCCGCGGAACCGAACCCAAAACCAAAACACAAAACCCGAAAAATTTCAGGCGCTCATCTCTAGACATTACGTGGGTGGCCTTGGTCTTTGTGCATTTAAAAATGCGGTAAAATCCCCCTCCCTCCCCCCCCCCCCCCCCCCCGAAAATGTATAAACTCATATAAACACACACTGGCTGGAGAAATCTTGGAGCCCCGTACACTTTTATTCTAGCTTTTTTGTTTAGCAAAAAACAGTGAAACACACAGTAACATACAAGATGGTGTACGATTGCAAGCAGGGCCCTATTGCCTCTTTGTCAGTTACTACCCAGTCTTGTTTTATTACAGTTTGCTCCAGTGGCGTAAGTTTGCCCCAGTCGCCCGGAGGCAAGATAAATGTTGGTGCCCCCTCCATCCAGATACAAAAAATAAGTAAAAGCACTCCAATAACATAAAATGTAGATGCCGGGTGCCCTCAATCACTGTAATACATCTTTTAAAACATTAAACTTAATTTAAAACATTAAATGAAACGTTGACTGCCGCTCCTCCAACTAGACTGTATTATATATATATTTATATATATATCAAAATGTCCTGGACTCCACTTTAAAAAAAAATCCCTGGTGCCCTCTACAGAAACAGACAAAGTAATGGATGGGGCTGGCCATTTATTTACTTGTATAAAAGTCAATCCGTGATTCCGATTCTCGTGCCGCCAGCTCTATTATTCTATTTCATACTCAGTATATATATACTCTGCAAACAGGCCCTCCACCAACGGCAAAATGGCTTCTGGAGTATGTACTGTAGTTGTAGTTTGAATGGTGGCACTCTGGTCCCAAATATAGTAAATCTTCATCTGCACGTTGCTCTGCAAGGGCTACTATATATATATATATATATATATATATATATAAATATATATAGTTTACAACAGCAGCTCTCCCCTGACCCCCACCCTCTAGAGCAGTGAAAGCAGCATTATCCACCCCTTGCAGAGCAGAACACAATGACAGCGCCTCCCCCACCCCACACAGTGACACCAGCGGCACCCCTTGCAGAACACAATGGAGCATTGCAGCGGCCACTTTGCTCCTCCATTTCTCCAACAACTGAGCACTGCAGCGGCTGACTCCCCCCCCCCCCCCCCGTCCCTCCCGTCACCCCGCACACGGAGCATTGTGGCGGCCACTTCTCTCCCCACTCTCTCCCACCACAGCGTGCAGAGCCGCGGCTGACAGTTTGGAAGGTACAGTACATACCGTTCTCATACTGCACCGCCCGCACTGTGACTGCCCCTCACCCAGGGCACACCACACCACTTAATCCAGCTCAGGGAGAAGCAGCGCCGCTGATGATTATCGGCGCTCTGCTCCGGGGGTCCTTACACACAATGGGCGTGGGGGACAATGGAGGAAGTGCCCCTTCAGGCGTAGAGCCCGGCGGCAAAAGACTTCGTTGCCTCCCGTAGTTCCGCCTCTGGTTTGCTCCCAATTGTAAAGCACACCTGAATATGCTTACGCTATATAAGTAACTTCATAAATAATAAATAAGATGTGTGTTCCTATATATCTAGCAGCTAGACATTTTTGGGATCCAATAAAGAGTTTATCTAAGTATAAATATTCATGTCTGGCATCAAAAGCTGTGGTACTTATATAAAGGGTTATACCAGCGCTGGCTGTTTGTTAATAAATAGAAAGTAAAACTTGTTAATAAATATAACACATTTATTATGTAAAAAGTGAGTAATAAAAACAATATAAAATGACATCATGTTTTATAGTGCCAATAATAATAATAATAATAATAATAATAATAATACAGCCACTGATTGCCCAATTTTCACTTATGGCTAGGGAAACCTTGAAAATTATTAGGACCCACAGTCTATAGCAGATGGTTATATCTAGGTCTGTAATTTTTACCAGTGACGTTGGTGGGAAAAGCAGTCCCTTGGTTTCATCAGCTGGGATGTTCTTTTAATGCACAGTGGATCTCAGTACAGATGCTGGTCCCTGAGGAAGCTGGACATACTTTACACCAGCGAAACGCGTTGAGCCCTTAGGCCACTGACGCTTTAACTGGATGCAGTCCGTACTATTGGCACCAATTGGGAACCAGCATTTGTACTGTGACCCACTTTCATCATTCAGCAGCTATTGGATATCTTCAGCACATTAAGGACATCCCAGCTGATCCTATAAGGAGTTCAATTTCTTCTAACAGGTCTAGTTATTCCAGCAGTTCACGATAATATACATTATGCAGGGCCTGAGATTGATTTTTTTATGTTGTTAATTTCTTTAACATTGCATAGGAATTACTTTCTTTTCAACAATGAGTTTTTTCAACAATCCCAGGGGTGTGCAATGGGTTCTTGCGCAGCCCCGGCATATGCCAATGCCTTTATGTTTGGGGTTGAAAAGAATATGTTTTTTACCAATGAACAACAAATGTCAAGTTTAGCAATGTATACACGCTACATAGATGATGTAACTATTTATGCTCTGGATGGGTTCTAAATATGAGTTTATCTATATGATGGATCAGGCAGATTTGTTGGATGAGTCCATCAAATTTACCTTCGATATACAGGCAGACACCATTCATTTTATGGATGTTAGTATTACTAAGTCCCTCTATTTACAATAAACCCACTGATGTGAATAGTTTATTACTATCTTCTAGCCATCATCCATTGAAAAATGGCCTGCCCTATTCACAATTACTCAGGGTCCACCGTATTTGTAGTGATTCGGAAGATGAAATGATTCAGATGAACCTCATGACTCAAAAATTTTTACAAAGAGGTTACAGCAATAAGCTGTTGGAACAAGCGAAATTAAAGGTATTATCTGATTCTAAAGTTCCTGTCACCAAAGCATTGAAGCAAAAAACTGATGAGGCCATGATTTGCGTGACCAATTTCACTACTTCCAGTAATAAAATTACTACTACAGCTAAACGCATTTGGCCCATCATACAGTCAGACCCTGATTTATCTAGTCTCTCCACTAGTCGCTATTTACCATGTTATAAAAGGCGTAGAAATATCCGAGACATGGTAGTACACGGTGATATCTCTCAATTCCCTTCATCTACTACTCAGTCGTTTTTGTCCAGAAAACCCGGTAATTATAAATGTACGGGTTGCACTACCTGTTTGTATCTTGAGGTTGGTGATTATATGGTACATCCACATTCTGGCAAAAGGATTAGTATTAGACAAGTGTTAAGCTGCACAAGTAGATTTGTCATCTATTATATACGCTGTCCTTGCGGTCTGTATTACATAGGTAAGACCACTTGTCAATTCAAGGAGGTATGACACAGCACAGGAGTGCTATTAAACAGATCCTTGAAGGGAAAATCATTGACCAACCGGTTGCCAAACACTTTAAACTCTATAAACACAATTTATCTTCTTTGCGTTATAAAATGTTCGATCAGGTTGCTTTCTCTAAGCGGGGCGGTGATAGAGGAAAAGCCCTGTTACAACTTGAGACACGGTGGATCCACCGTTTAAACACGGTGGCTCCGCATGGCCTTAATGAAACGTTGTCTCTTGCATGTTTTTTATAGAGTTTTTAGGTTGCTTTTAGTTTTGTATTTGTTCAATAGTTTTGTGCTTCTTGTGCTTATCCTACATGCTCCACTAACAGCAATCTGTTTAAAAAATTTTACAGAGCCACTTTCCCTGTTTTGTTTACATTGTTGTTATGGTGATGGCTGCACAGATACCAGGTCACGTCATCAGCTGGACAGGCTTGTCCATTGGTGATGACGTTTACGGATGTTTGTCCCCGGGGCTCCGTGGACCTACACATGTGGTGTTTTCTTGAATGTATAAAGGTGAGATTTTGTACTTGTTCATTGTTGCTTTTGACAAAGGTTTGAATAAAACCGAAACATTAAGCCTGAGCATAGAGTGATCTCCATTCTTATTACTTTCAAGTCCGTGAGTGCCGCCTGATGTCGGGTTTATATATATATATATATATATATATATATATTAGAGATGAGCGGGTTCGGTTCGTCGAGATCCGAACCCCCCCGAACTTCACCTATTTTACATGTGTCCAAGGCAGCCTCAGATCTTCCCGCCTTGATCGGTTAACCCGAACGCGGCCGAACGTCATCATCCCGCTGTCAGATTCTCGCGAGATTCGTATTCTATATAAAGAGCCGCGCGTCGCCGGCATTTTCACTCGTGCATTGGAGATTGAACGGAGAGAACGTGGCTACGTTCTCTGCCTGAAAAGCTCCATATCTGTGCTCAGTGTGCTGCAAATATCTGTGCTCAGTGTGCTGCAAATATCTACGTTCTCTGCCAGAAAAGCTCCATATCTGTGCTCAGCGTGCTGCAAATATCTGTGCTCAGTGTGCAGCATTTTGGTGACCAACAGTATATAGTTGTACAGTACAGTAGGTCATTGCTGTGTCTTGCAGCTCTGTGTCACTGCAAGTATCCATTCCATATCTGCTGCATTTTTGTGAGCAGTATATATAGTAGTACAGTGCAGCATTTTGGTGGCCAACAGTATATAGCTGTACAGTACAGTAGGCCATTGCTGTATCTTGCAGCTCCGTGTCACTGCAAGTATCCATTCCATATCTGTGCTGCATTTTTGTGAGCACTATATATAGTAGTACAGTGCAGCATTTTGGTGACCAACACCATATAGTTGTACAGTACAGTAGGTCATTGCTGTATCTTGCAGCTCCGTGTCATTGCAAGTATCCATTAGAGATGAGCGCCTGAAATTTTTCGGGTTTTGTGTTTTGGTTTTGGGTTCGGTTCCGCGGCCGTGTTTTGGGTTCGAACGCGTTTTGGCAAAACCTCACCGAATTATTTTTGTCGGATTCGGGTGTGTTTTGGATTCGGGTGTTTTTTTCCAAAAACACTAAAAAACAGCTTAAATCATAGAATTTGGGGGTCATTTTGATCCCAAAGTATTATTAACCTCAAAAACCATAATTTACACTCATTTTCAGTCTATTCTGAATACCTCACACCTCACAATATTATTTTTAGTCCTAAAATTTGCACCGAGGTCGCTGTGTGAGTAAGATAAGCGACCCTAGTGGCCGACACAAACACCGGGCCCATCTAGGAGTGGCACTGCAGTGTCACGCAGGATGTCCCTTCCAAAAAACCCTCCCCAAACAGCACATGACGCAAAGAAAAAAAGAGGCGCAATGAGGTAGCTGTGTGAGTAAGATTAGCGACCCTAGTGGCCGACACAAACACCGGGCCCATCTAGGAGTGGCACTGCAGTGTCACGCAGGATGGCCCTTCCAAAAAACCCTCCCCAAACAGCACATGACGCAAAGAAAAAAAGAGGCGCAATGAGGTAGCTGACTGTGTGAGTAAGATTAGCGACCCTAGTGGCCGACACAAACACCGGGCCCATCTAGGAGTGGCACTGCAGTGTCACGCAGGATGGCCCTTCCAAAAAACCCTCCCCAAACAGCACATGACGCAAAGAAAAAAAGAGGCGCAATGAGGTAGCTGACTGTGTGAGTAAGATTAGCGACCCTAGTGGCCGACACAAACACCGGGCCCATCTAGGAGTGGCACTGCAGTGTCACGCAGGATGTCCCTTCCAAAAAACCCTCCCCAAACAGCACATGACGCAAAGAAAAAAAGAGGCGCAATGAGGTAGCTGTGTGAGTAAGATTAGCGACCCTAGTGGCCGACACAAACACCGGGCCCATCTAGGAGTGGCACTGCAGTGTCACGCAGGATGTCCCTTCCAAAAAACCCTCCCCAAACAGCACATGACGCAAAGAAAAAAAGAGGCGCAATGAGGTAGCTGTGTGAGTAAGATTAGCGACCCTAGTGGCCGACACAAACACCGGGCCCATCTAGGAGTGGCACTGCAGTGTCACGCAGGATGTCCCTTCCAAAAAACCCTCCCCAAACAGCACATGACGCAAAGAAAAAAAGAGGCGCAATGAGGTAGCTGACTGTGTGAGTAAGATTAGCGACCCTAGTGGCCGACACAAACACCGGGCCCATTTAGGAGTGGCACTGCAGTGTCACGCAGGATGTCCCTTCCAAAAAACCCTCCCCAATCAGCACATGATGCAAAGAAAAAGAAAAGAAAAAAGAGGTGCAAGATGGAATTATCCTTGGGCCCTCCCACCCACCCTTATGTTGTATAAACAAAACAGGACATGCACACTTTAACCAACCCATCATTTCAGTGACAGGGTCTGCCACACGACTGTGACTGATATGACGGGTTGGTTTGGACCCCCCCCAAAAAAGAAGCAATTAATCTCTCCTTGCACAAACTGGCTCTACAGAGGCAAGATGTCCACCTCATCTTCACCCTCCGATATATCACCGTGTACATCCCCCTCCTCACAGATTATCAATTCGTCCCCACTGGAATCCACCATCTCAGCTCCCTGTGTACTTTGTGGAGGCAATTGCTGCTGGTCAATGTCTCCGCGGAGGAATTGATTATAATTCATTTTAATGAACATCATCTTCTCCACATTTTCTGGATGTAACCTCGTACGCCGATTGCTGACAAGGTGAGCGGCGGCACTAAACACTCTTTCGGAGTACACACTTGTGGGAGGGCAACTTAGGTAGAATAAAGCCAGTTTGTGCAAGGGCCTCCAAATTGCCTCTTTTTCCTGCCAGTATAAGTACGGACTGTGTGACGTGCCTACTTGGATGCGGTCACTCATATAATCCTCCACCATTCTATCAATGTTGAGAGAATCATATGCAGTGACAGTAGACGACATGTCCGTAATCGTTGTCAGGTCCTTCAGTCCGGACCAGATGTCAGCATCAGCAGTCGCTCCAGACTGCCCTGCATCACCGCCAGCGGGTGGGCTCGGAATTCTGAGCCTTTTCCTCGCACCCCCAGTTGCGGGAGAATGTGAAGGAGGAGATGTTGACAGGTCGCGTTCCGCTTGACTTGACAATTTTGTCACCAGCAGGTCTTTCAACCCCAGCAGACCTGTGTCTGCCGGAAATAGAGATCCAAGGTAGGCTTTAAATCTAGGATCGAGCACGGTGGCCAAAATGTAGTGCTCTGATTTCAACAGATTGACCACCCGTGAATCCTTGTTAAGCGAATTAAGGGCTGCATCCACAAGTCCCACATGCCTAGCGGAATCGCTCCCTTTTAGCTCCTTCTTCAATGCCTCCAGCTTCTTCTGCAAAAGCCTGATGAGGGGAATGACCTGACTCAGGCTGGCAGTGTCTGAACTGACTTCACGTGTGGCAAGTTCAAAGGGCATCAGAACCTTGCACAACGTTGAAATCATTCTCCACTGCACTTGAGACAGGTGCATTCCATCTCCTATATCGTGCTCAATTGTATAGGCTTGAATGGCCTTTTGCTGCTCCTCCAACCTCTGAAGCATGTAGAGGGTTGAATTCCACCTCGTTACCACTTCTTGCTTCAGATGATGGCAGGGCAGGTTCAGTAGTTTTTGGTGGTGCTCCAGTCTTCTGTACGTGGTGCCTGTACGCCGAAAGTGTCCCGCAATTTTTCTGGCCACCGACAGCATCTCTTGCACGCCCCTGTCGTTTTTTAAAAAATTCTGCACCACCAAATTCAAGGTATGTGCAAAACATGGGACGTGCTGGAATTTGCCCATATTTAATGCACACACAATATTGCTGGCGTTGTCCGATGCCACAAATCCACAGGAGAGTCCAATTGGGGTAAGCCATTCCGCGATGATCTTCCTCAGTTGCCGTAAGAGGTTTTCAGCTGTGTGCGTATTCTGGAAAGCGGTGATACAAAGCGTAGCCTGCCTAGGAAAGAGTTGGCGTTTGCGAGATGCTGCTACTGGTGCCGCCGCTGCTGTTCTTGCGGCGGGAGTCCATACATCTACCCAGTGGGCTGTCACAGTCATATAGTCCTGACCCTGCCCTGCTCCACTTGTCCACATGTCCGTGGTTAAGTGGACATTGGGTATAACTGCATTTTTTAGGAGACTGGTGAGTCTTTTTCTGACGTCCGTGTACATTCTCGGTATCGCCTGCCTAGAGAAGTGGAACCTAGATGGTATTTGGTAACGGGGGCACACTGCCTCAATAAATTGTCTAGTTCCCTGTGAACTAACGGCGGATACCGGACGCACGTCTAACACCAACATAGTTGTCAAGGACTCAGTTATCCGCTTTGCAGTAGGATGACTGCTGTGATATTTCATCTTCCTCGCAAAGGACTGATGAACAGTCAATTGCTTACTGGAAGTAGTACAAGTGGGCTTACGACTTCCCCTCTGGGATGACCATCGACTCCCAGCGGCAACAACAGCAGCGCCAGCAGCAGTAGGCGTTACACGCAAGGATGCATCGGAGGAATCCCAGGCAGGAGAGGACTCGTCAGACTTGCCAGTGACATGGCCTGCAGGACTATTGGCATTCCTGGGGAAGGAGGAAATTGACACTGAGGGAGTTGGTGGGGTGGTTTGCGTGAGCTTGGTTACAAGAGGAAGGGATTTACTGGTCAGTGGACTGCTTCCGCTGTCACCCAAAGTTTTTGAACTTGTCACTGACTTATTATGAATGCGCTGCAGGTGACGTATAAGGGAGGATGTTCCGAGGTGGTTAACGTCCTTACCCCTACTTATTACAGCTTGACAAAGGGAACACACGGCTTGACACCTGTTGTCCGCATTTCTGGTGAAATACCTCCACACCGAAGAGCTGATTTTTTTGGTATTTTCACCTGGCATGTCAACGGCCATATTCCTCCCACGGACAACAGGTGTCTCCCCGGGTGCCTGACTTAAACAAACCACCTCACCATCAGAATCCTCCTGGTCAATTTCCTCCCCAGCGCCAGCAACACCCATATCCTCCTCATCCTGGTGTACTTCAACACTGACATCTTCAATCTGACTATCAGGAACTGGACTGCGGGTGCTCCTTCCAGCACTTGCAGGGGGCGTGCAAATGGTGGAAGGCGCATGCTCTTCACGTCCAGTGTTGGGAAGGTCAGGCATCGCAACCGACACAATTGGACTCTCCTTGTGGATTTGGGATTTCAAAGAACGCACAGTTCTTTGCGGTGCTTTTGCCAGCTTGAGTCTTTTCAGTTTTCTAGCGAGAGGCTGAGTGCTTCCATCCTCATGTGAAGCTGAACCACTAGCCATGAACATAGGCCAGGGCCTCAGCCGTTCCTTGCCACTCCGTGTGGTAAATGGCATATTGGCAAGTTTACGCTTCTCCTCCGACAATTTTATTTTAGGTTTTGGAGTCCTTTTTTTACTGATATTTGGTGTTTTGGTTTTGACATGCTCTGTACTATGCCATTGGGCATCGGCCTTGGCAGACGACGTTGCTGGCATTTCATCGTCTCGGCCATGACTAGTGGCAGCAGCTTCAGCACGAGGTGGAAGTGGATCTTGATCTTTCCCTAATTTTGGAACCTCAACATTTTTGTTCTCCATATTTTAATAGGCACAACTAAAAGGCACCTCAGGTAAACAATGCAGATGGATGGATTGGATACTAGTATACAATTATGGACGGGCTGCCGAGTGCCGACACAGAGGTAGCCACAGCCGTGAACTACCGCACTGTACTGTGTCTGCTGCTAATATATAGACTGGTTGATAAAGAGATAGTATACTCGTAACTAGTATGTATGTATAAAGAAAGAAAAAAAAACCACGGTTAGGTCACTGGTATATACAATTATGGACGGGCTGCCGAGTGCCGACACAGAGGTAGCCACAGCCGTGAACTACCGCACTGTACTGTGTCTGCTGCTAATATATAGACTGGTTGATAAAGAGATAGTATACTCGTAACTAGTATGTATGTATAAAGAAAGAAAAAAAAACCACGGTTAGGTGGTATATACAATTATGGACGGGCTGCCGAGTGCCGACACAGAGGTAGCCACAGCCGTGAACTACCGCACTGTACTGTGTCTGCTGCTAATATATAGACTGGTTGATAAAGAGATAGTATACTCGTAACTAGTATGTATGTATAAAGAAAGAAAAAAAAAACCACGGTTAGGTCACTGGTATATACAATTATGGACGGGCTGCCGAGTGCCGACACAGAGGTAGCCACAGCCGTGAACTACCGCACTGTACTGTGTCTGCTGCTAATATATAGACTGGTTGATAAAGAGATAGTATACTCGTAACTAGTATGTATGTATAAAGAAAGAAAAAAAAACCACGGTTAGGTCACTGGTATATACAATTATGGACGGGCTGCCGAGTGCCGACACAGAGGTAGCCACAGCCGTGAACTACCGCACTGTACTGTGTCTGCTGCTAATATATAGACTGGTTGATAAAGAGATAGTATACTCGTAACTAGTATGTATGTATAAAGAAAGAAAAAAAAACCACGGTTAGGTCACTGGTATATACAATTATGGACGGGCTGCGGAGTGCCGACACAGAGGTAGCCACAGCCATGAACTACCGCACTGTACTGTGTCTGCTGCTAATATATAGACTGGTTGATAAAGAGATAGTATACTCGTAACTAGTATGTATGTATAAAGAAAGAAAAAAAAAACCACGGTTAGGTCACTGGTATATACAATTATGGACGGGCTGCCGAGTGCCGACACAGAGGTAGCCACAGCCGTGAACTACCGCACTGTACTGTGTCTGCTGCTAATATATAGACTGGTTGATAAAGAGATAGTATACTCGTAACTAGTATGTATGTATAAAGAAAGAAAAAAAAACCACGGTTAGGTCACTGGTATATACAATTATGGACGGGCTGCCGAGTGCCGACACAGAGGTAGCCACAGCCGTGAACTACCGCACTGTACTGTGTCTGCTGCTAATATATAGACTGGTTGATAAAGAGATAGTATACTCGTAACTAGTATGTATGTATAAAGAAAGAAAAAAAAACCACGGTTAGGTCACTGGTATATACAATTATGGACGGGCTGCCGAGTGCCGACACAGAGGTAGCCACAGCCGTGAACTACCGCACTGTACACTGGTTGATAAAGAGATAGTAGTATACTCGTAACAACTAGTATGACGACGGTATAAAGAATGAAAAAAAAACCACGGTTAGGTGGTATATAATACAATTATGGTTGGACGGACTGCCTGCCGAGTGCCGACACAGAGGTAGCCACAGCCGTGAACTACCGCACTGTACACTGGTTGATAAAGAGATAGTAGTATACTCGTAACAACTAGTATGACGACGGTATAAAGAATGAAAAAAAAACCACGGTTAGGTGGTATATAATACAATTATGGTTGGACGGACTGCCTGCCGAGTGCCGACACAGAGGTAGCCACAGCCGTGAACTACCGCACTGTACACTGGTTGATAAAGAGATAGTAGTATACTCGTAACAACTAGTATGACGACGGTATAAAGAACGGAAAAAAAACCACGGTTAGGTGGTATATATTATAATACAATTATGGATGGACGGACTGCCTGCCGAGTTCCGACACAGAGGTAGCCACAGCCGTGAACTACCGCACTGTACACTGGTTGATAAAGAGATAGTAGTATACTCGTAACAACTAGTATGACGACGGTATAAAGAACGAAAAAAAAACCACGGTTAGGTGGTATATATTATAATACAATTATGGATGGACGGACTGCCTGCCGAGTGCCGACACAGAGGTAGCCACAGCCGTGAACTACCGCACTGTACTGTGTCTGCTGCTAATATAGACTGGTTGATAAAGAGATAGTATACAATACTACTAATATACTGGTGGTCAGGCACTGGTCACCACTAGTCACACTGGCAGTGGCACTCCTGCAGCAAAAGTGTGCACTGTTTAATTTTAATATAATATTATTTATCATGTACTCCTGGCTCCTGCTATAACAACCTGCAGTGCTCCCCAGTCTCCCCCACAATTATAAGCTTTATATACAATACATTGATGTGCAGCACACTGGGCTGAGCAGTGCACACAGACTGAGTCACTGTGTGACTGTGTATCGTTTTTTTCAGGCAGAGAACGGATATATTAAATAAAACAAACAACTGCACTGTCTCTGGTGGTCACTGGTCACTGTGGTCGTCAGTCACTAAACTCTGTCTGCACTCTGCACTCTCTTCTAATCTACAGTATCACAGCAATCTCTCTCTCTCTCTCTCTTCTAAATCTAATCTAAATGGAGAGGACGCCAGCCACGTCCTCTCCCTATCAATCTCAATGCACGTGTGAAAATGGCGGCGACGCGCGGCTCCTTATATAGAATCCGAGTCTCGCGATAGAATCCGAGCCTCGCGAGAATCCGACAGCGTCATGATGACGTTCGGGCGCGCTCGGGTTAACCGAGCAAGGCGGGAAGATCCGAGTCGCTCGGACCCGTGAAAAAAAAAGTGAAGTTCGTGCGGGTTCGGATTCAAAGAAACCGAACCCGCTCATCTCTAGTATCCATTCCATATCTGTGCTGCATTTTTGTGAGCAGTATATATAGTAGTACAGTGCAGCATTTTGGTGACCAACAGTATATAGTTGTACAGTACAGTAGGCCATTGCTGTATCTTGCATCTCTGTGTCACTGCAAGTATCCATTCCATATCTGTGCTGCATTTTTGTGAGCAGTATATATAGTAGTACAGTGCAGCATTTTGGTGACCAACAGTATATAGTTGTACAGTACAGTAGGCCATTGCTGTATCTTGCAGCTCCGTGTCACTGCAAGTATCCATTCCAAATCTCTGCTGTATTTTTGTGAGCAGTATATATAGTAGTACAGTGCAGCATTTTGGTGACCAACAGTATATAGTTGTACAGTATAGTAGGCCATTGCTGTATCTTGCAGCTCCGTGTCAATGCAAGTATCCATTCCATATCTGTGCTGCATTTTTGTGAGCAGTATATATAGTAGTACAGTGCAGCATTTTGGTGACCAACAGTATATAGTTGTACAGTACAGTAGGCCATTGCTATTGATATAATAATATTACTGGCATATAATTCCACACATTAAAAAATGGAGAACAAAAATGTGGAGGGTGAAATAGGGAAAGATCAAGATCCACTTCTACCTAGTGCTGAAGCTGCTGCCACTAGTCATGGCAGAGACGATTCAATGCCATCAACGTTGTGTGCCAAGGCCGATGCCCAATGTCATAGTAGAGAGCATGTAAAATCCAAAAAACTAAAGTTCAGTAAAATTACCCAAAAATCTAAATTAAAATCGTCTGAGGAGAAGCGTAAACTTGCCAATATGCCATTTATGACACGCAGTGGCAAGGAACGGCTGAGGCCCTGGCCTATGTTCATGGCTAGTGGTTCAGCTTCACATGAGGATGGAAGCACTCATCATCCCACTAGAAAACTGAAAAGAGTTAAGATGGCAAAAGCACAGCAAAGAACTGTGCATTCTTCTAAATCACAAATCCCCAAGGAGAGTCCAATTGTGTCAGTTGCGATGCCTGACCTTCCCAACACTGGACGGTAAGAGGTGGCTCCTTCCACCATTTGCACGCCCCCTGGAAGTGCTGGAAGGAGCACCCACAGTGCAGTTCCTGATAGTCAAATTGAAGATGTCACTGTTGAAGTACACCAGGTTGAGGATATGGGTATTGCTGGCGCTGAGGAGGAAATTGACAAGGAGGATTCTGATGGTGAGGTGGTTTGTTTAAGTCAGGCACCCGGGGAGAAACCAGTTGTCCGTGGGATGAATATGGCCATTGACATGCCTGGTCAAATTACAAAAAAATCACCTCTTCGGTGTGGAATTATTTTAACAGAAATGCGGACAACAGGTGTCAAGCCGTGTGTTGCCTTTGTCAAGCTGTAATAAGTAGGGGTAAGGACGTTAACCACCTAGGAACATCCTCCCTTATACGTCACCTGGAGCGTATTCATCAGAAGTCATTGACAAGTTCAAAAACTTTGGGTGACAGCGGAAGCAGTCCACTGACAACTAAATCCCTTCCTCTTGTACCCAAGCTCCTGCAAACCACACCACCAACTCCCTCAGTGTCAATTTCCTCCTTAGACAGGAACGCCAATAGTCCTGCAGGCCATGTCACTAGCAAGTCTGACGAGTCCTCTCCTAACTGGGATTCCTCTGATGCATCCTTGAGTGTAACGCCTACTGCTGCTGGCGCTGCTGTTGTTGCTGCTGGGAGTCGATCATCATCCCAGAGGGGAAGTCGGAAGACCACTTGTACTACTTCCAGTTAGCAATTGACTGTCCAACAGTCCTTTGCGAGGAAGATAAAATATCACAGCAGTCATCCTGTTACAAAGCGGATAACTCAGGCCTTGGCAGCTGTGTTGGTGTTAGATATGCGTCCGGTATCCGGCGTTAGTTCACAGGGACTTACAGAATTTCTTGAGGTAGTGTGTCCCCGACACCAAATACCATCTAGGTTCCACTTCTCTAGGCAGGCGATACCGAGAATGTACACAGACGTCAGAAAAAGACTCACCAGTGTCCTAAAAAATGCAGTTGTACACAATGTCCACTTAACCACGGACATGTGGACAAGTAGAGCAGGGCAGACTAAGGACTATATGACTGTGACAGCCCACTGGGTAGATGTATTGCCTCCCGCAGCAAGAACAGCAGCGGCGGCACCAGTAGCAGCATCTTGCAAACGCAAACTCGTTCCTAGGCAGGCTACGCTTTGAATCACCGCTTTCCATAAGAGGCACACAGCTGACAACCTCTTACGGAAACTGAGGAACATCATCGCAGAATGGCTTACCCCAATTGGACTCTCCTGGGGATTTGTGACATCGGACAACGCCACCAGTATTGTGCGTGCATTACATGTGGGCAAATTCCAGTACGTCCCATGTTTTGCACATACATTGAATTTGGTGGTGCAGAATTATTTAAAAATGACAGGGCCGTGCAAAAGATGCTGTCGGTGGCCCGAAGAATTGCGGGCCACTTTCGGCATTCAGCCACCGCGTGCCGAAGACTGGAGCACCAGCAAATACTCCTGAACCTGCCCCGTCATCAGCTGAAGCAAGAGGTGGTAACGAGGTGGAATTCAACCCTCTATATGCTTCAAAGGATGGAGGAGCAGCAAAAGGCCATTCAAGCCTATACATCTGCCTACGATATAGGCAAAGGAGGGGGAATGCACCTGACTCAAGCGCAGTGGAGAATGATTTCAACGTTGTGCAAGGTTCTGCAACCCTTTGAACTTGCCACAAGTGAAGTCAGTTCAGACACTGCCAGCCTGAGTCAGATCATTACCCTCATCAGGCTATTGCAGAAGCAGCTGGAGAGATTGAAGGAGGCGCTAAAACGGAGCGATTGCGCAAGGCATGTGGGACTTGTGGATGGAGCCCTTAATTCACTTAACCAGGATTCATGGGTGGTCAATCTGTTGAAATCAGAGCACTACATTTTGGCCACCGTGCTCGATCCTAGGTTTAAAGCCTACTTTGTATCTCTCTTTCCGGCAGACACAAGTCTGCAGAGGTTCAAAGACCTGCTGGTGAGACATTTGTCAACTCAAGCGGAACGTGTCCCTTCAACAGCTCCTCCTTCACATTCTCCCACCACTGGGGATGCGATCAAAAGGCTAAGAATTCCGAGCCCACCCGCTGGCGGTGATGCAGGGCAGTCTGGAGCGAGTGCTGACATATGGTCCGGACTGAAGGACCTGCCAACGATTACTGACCTGTCGTCTACTGTCACTGCATATGATTCTGTCACCATTGAAAGAATGGTGGAGGATTATATGAGTGACAGCATCCAAGTAGGCACGTCAGACAGTCCGTACGTATACTGGCAGGGAAAAGAGGCAATTTGGAGGCCCTTGCACAAACTGGCTTTATTTTACCTAAGTTGCTCCCCCCCCCCCCCCCCCCCCTCCAGTGTGTACTCTGAAAGAGTGTTTAGTGCAGCCGGTCACCTTGTCAGTGATCGGCGTACGGGGTTACTTCCACAATATGTGGAGAAGATGATGTTCATCAAAATGAATTATAAATCAATTCCTACGTGGAGACATTCATCAGCAATTGCCTCCAGAAAGTACACAGGGACCTGAGATGGTGGATTCCAGTGGGGACGAATTAATACTCTGTGAGGAGGGGGATGTACACAGTGAAAGGGGTGAGGAATCGGAGGATGATGATGAGGTGGACATCTTGTCTCTGTAGAGCCAGTTTGAGCAAGGAGAGATTGACTGCTTCTTTTTCTGGTGGGGGCCCAAACCAACCAGTCATTTCAGCCACAGTCGTGTGGCAGACCCTGTGGCTGAAATGATGGGTTTGTTAAAGTGTGCATGTCCTGTTTATACAACATAAGGGTGGGTGGGAGGGCCCAAGGACAAGTCCATCTTGCACCTCTTTTTTTATTTTTATTTATCTTTGCATCATGTGATGTTTGGGGCCAATTTTTTTAAGTGCCATCCTGTCTGACACTGCAGTGCCACTCCTAGATGGGCCAGGTGTTTGTTTCGGCCACTTGGGTCGCTTAGCTTAGTCATCCAGCGACCTCGGTGCAAATGTTAGGACTAAAAATAATATTGTGAGGTGTGAGGTGTTCAGAATAGACTGGAAATGAGTGGAAATTATGGTTATTGAGGTTAATAATACTATAGGATCTAAATTACCCCCAAATTCTATGATTTAAGCTGTTTTTGAGGGGTTCTTGAAAAAAACACCTGAATCCGAAACACACCCGAATCCGACAAAAAAATTTCAGGGAGGTTTGGCAAAACGAGTCCGAATCCAAAACACGGCCGCGGAACCGAATCCAAAACCAAAACACAAAACCCGAAAAATTTCCGGTGCACATCTCTAATATATATATATATATATATATATACATATATATATATTAGAGATGAGCGGGTTCGGGTCTCCGAGAACCGAACCGTACCGAACTTCACGCTCTGAACCCGGTTCCGAGCCCGGTTCGGGTTTTCCCGCCTGACTCGGAAACCTGAACGAGGCAAAACGTCATCATCCCGCTGTCGGATTCTCGCGGGATTTGGATTCCATATAAGGAGCCGCGCGTCACGCCATTTTCACTCCATTCTCGGAGACTGTAGTGAGAGGACGTGTCTCCGTCCTCAGTGTTTGTGTGGGGGTGGGAAAGTGGGGTGGCGAGTCTTGTGCTGTGTTGTGCTGCTCAGTTCAATCCAATGTAGTCAGTGTATTGTGCTGCATCAGTCCAGACAGTCACAGTGTTGGTGTCCTCTTATGCTATATGTCCCCAGTGCTGCTGGCTGCTGTATAAGTCCCTTGCATTTTTACTGTGTTGTCTTGCATCAGACCAGGGGTAGTGTTTTGTGCAGCATCAATCCAGTGACCAGTCACAGTGGTGGTGTCCTCTGCTGCCATATATCCAGTGTAGCTGTATAAGTCCCTTTTAGTGGTGCTGTGTTGTCCTGCATTAGACCAGTGGTAGTGTCCTGGCCATCAGTTATTCCAGTGACCAGGCAGTCACAGTGGTATACGCTGCTGCTATATGTCCACTGCTGACGTATAATCATAATAACAACAACAACAAGTCCCTCACAGTGTTGCTGTGTTGTGCTGCATCAGACCAGTGGTAGTGTCCTGGCCATCAGTCATTCCAATGACCAGGCAGTCACAGTGGTATACGCTGCTGCTATATGTCCACTGCTGACGTATAATAATAACAACAACAACAAGTCCCTCACAGTGTTGCTGTGTTGTCCTGCATCAGACCAGTGGTAGTGTCCTGTGCATCAGACATCAGTTATTCCTGTGCCGCATATTGTGTTATATAACTCCAGAAAAATAATGGAGAACAAAAATTTGGAGGATAATTTAGGGAAAGATCAAGAACCACTTCCTCCTAGTGCTGAAGCTGCTGCCACTAGCCATGACATAGACGATGAAATGCCATCAACGTCATCTGCCAAGGTCATGCCCAATGTGAGGGCATATAAAATCCAAAAAGCCAAAGATCAGTAAAAAGACCCAAAAAAAGAAATTTAAATGGTCTGAGGAGAAACGTAAACTTGCCAATATGCCATTTACAACACGGAGTGGCAAGGAACGGCTGAGGCCCTGGCCTATGTTCATGACTAGTGGTTCAGCTTCACATGACGATGGAAGCCCTCATAACTGAGGCCTTGACACTTATGTTGGTGTTAGACATGCGTCCGGTATCCGCCATTAGTGCAGTGGGATTTAGCCAATTGATGGATGTATTGTGTCCCCGGTACCAAATCCCATCTAGATTCCAATGCACTAGGCAGACAATAGCAAGATTTTGCCACTTCATTCCAGTGATTTGGACGTATAATTATTAATTACAGTGATCTTGCCAATTAATTCCAGTGATTTGGATGTATAATTCCAGTGATTTGGACGAATAATTATTAATTACAGTGATCTTGCCAATTAATTCCAGTGATTTGGACGTATAATTCCAGTGATTTGGATGTATAATTATTAATTCCAGTGATCTTGCCAATTAATTCCAGTGATTTGGACGTATAATTACAATGATCTTGCCAATTAATGCCAGTGATTTGGACGTATAATCACAGTGATTTGGATGTATAATTATTAATTACAGTGATCTTGCCAATTAATTCCAGTGATTTGGACGTATAATTACAGTGATCTTGCCAATGAATTCCAGTGATTTGGACGAATAATTCCAGTGATTTGGACATATAATTCCAGTGGGAATTGTTTGTGTCGCTTGGCTTAGTCATAAAGCTACCTCATTGCACCTCTTCAACATCTTTGCATGAGGTGCTGTTTGGGGCCTAGTTTTTGAAAAGTGCCATCCTGTCTGACACTGCCGTATGAGTCCAGGGGTACTGCTGTATTAGTCCTGGGGTACTGCCGTATAAATCCACCAATTGCAGATTTCTTTAAAAGTGACAGGAGCGTGCTGGAAATGCTATCAGTGGACCGAACAATTGCGGCCCACTACTAGATGGGCCAGGTGGTTGTGTCACTTAGCTTAGTCATACAGCAACCTCGGTGCACCTTTTCTTCTTCTTTGCATCATGTGCTGTTAGGGGCCTTTTTTTGATATCTGCCCTCCTGTCTGCCACTGCAGTGCCACGCCTAGATGGGCCAATTGTTTGTGTCGCTTGGCTTAGTCATACAACTACCTCATTGCAATTCTTTTTCTTCTTTGCATGGATGTGCTGTTTGGGGCCTTTTTTTTTATATCTGCCCTCCTGTCTGCCACTGCAGTGCCACGCCTAGATGGGCCAATTGTTTGTGTCGCTTGGCTTAGTCATACAACTACCTCATTGCAATTATTTTTCTTCTTTGCATGATGTGCTGTTTGAGGCCTTTTTTTATATATATCTGCCCTCCTGTCTGACACTGCAGAGCCACTCCTAGATGGACCAGGTGTTTGTGTTGTCCACTTGTGTCGCTTAGCTTAGTCATCCAGCAACCTCGGTGCAACCTTTTGGCCTAAAAACAATATTGTGAGGTGTGAGGTGTTCAGAATAGACTGGAAATGAGTGGAAATGAATGTTATTGAGGTTAATAATACAGTAGGAGCAAAATTATCCCCAAATTCTGTGATTTTAGCTGTTTTTATGTTTTTTTCAAAAATCATCCAGATCCAAAACCAAAACCAAAACACGAAAGGGTGGTTTTGTCAAAACCAAGCCAAAACCAAAACACGAAAGTGGAATTAGAACCAAAACACAAAACACGAAAAGTGCCAGCCGCACATCTCTAAATATATATATATATATATATATATATATATATATATAGAACAATCCGTGGTTTTTTTTTCCACATGAACCAGCACACCAAAAAGTAGCAGGAATATTAATTCATTTAATCCATATTAATCCATATTAATTCTCCAAAAGTGCAATGTGCAATGTGCAAGCATAGGCATGGATAATAAAAGTAATACTTAGCAGTTCAATGCATCAAAGTGAGTGGCAGCTCCTACAGCTGTTTCGGTGCTAAAGCACCTTCATCATGGGAATAGCCATCAGAATAGTCTGCCCCAGCCAAACACCACATGTATATATACCAACCAAATCACCAATTAACAAACAAATTACAAAAACCTGTCCATTCAATCATTACACAAATGCTCACCAATCAAATGTGTAGAGTAAGGGTCATCCTGCTCCTCCCCCGCCGTCGCATCTCGCCATAGTCCCAAGTATTTCCTGCATTACACATCAGTTCCCTGCTCCGTATTCCGGTGGCCGGAACTATTATCTCAGGTCCGGGCCTTGAGGTACTGCATTCTTTGCTGCACCTCCCGGAAGTGACGCGGTATTAACATCGTCGTCACCTGTCCGGCTTTGCTATGGTCGCTAAGCAACTGGGACTAAACACAATTGACGCTGGCCAGCCAGTGAACGTCAGGCCAATCCCGGAAGTCACATACTCTCTGTTCCGTCCACGCCTATCTATATCGCGTTGCTAGGCAACCGTGATGTAATCACGGATCCTGCACTGCCAATAGCGTTATTGCAGCGGCGGGGGTGTAGGACAGCATTCTCCTCCCTAACACAATAAACATATGCCCTGAATGCATAATGCATCAGTATGTTAGAGCATTAGAAAATAATAACTTAATATAATGATTGAAATGGAATAGACCATGGAATCGCGTCTTGCAAAGAAATTAATAACAATGAATCACTCTATCAGTAATATCATAATTGATAAAACAGGGCGATAAAGAAAATATCTAGCTAGCACTATCTGACTATTTTTAAAAATATATTTCTAGTACAAAGGAATACATCTGTAAATCCCATCCTATTGTTGATGGACCCATCAGACCCATCAGCAAGTCCACAACTGTCCGAAAATGATCTATATAAATGAGCTAAAGGACAATTCCTCATTTAACCCTTGTGGGGCCATCGCTTGAAGATTGTAAATCCATTTACATTCTTTTTGCAGTAGGCATTTGTTTCTGTCACCACCTCTGCGTGAGGGAGGCACCTGTTCAATCGGCATCACTTTAAAGTCTCTGATGGTATGTTTGACTGCTGCAAAGTGTCGTGCTACTGGCGGTGTGCTGGTGTCTACTTTCAGTAGAGCTTTTTTAATCGAGCTGCGATGCATTGCCACTCGTTCCTTCAGCATCCTCTGGGTTTTCCCCACATATATCATTTTACATGGACACCAGATTACATATACAACATATTTCGTATCACATGTCATTCGTTGCCTTATCTGGTAGATCTTATTTGTAATTGGATTTTGGAAATGAGTCCCAGTCTGTAGGAAACTGCAGTTAGCACAGCCCATGCACTTGTGTACTCCCTTCTGTGGTTGCAACCACCCTGTGCCTGTCATCACTCGAGGACTGATGTCTGAATACACCATTTGATCTTTTAAATTATTACTCCTCTTATAGCAAAAAAGTGGTTTCTCCTTGCACACTTGTTCAAGTACTGGATCACTTTGAACAATGTGCCAATGTGACAAAATCGCTCGTCTGATTGCCCCTGATGAGATCGAATAGGTGCTGGACAGTAACATCCTCCCTTTATCAGCCTGTTTCTTTTTAGGGATCAAAAGTTCCTTTCTGTCCAATCGTAAACATCTCTGTATTGCTTCATCCACCTCAGCTCTGTCATACCCTCTTTGCAAGAATTTAGCCCCCATCTGATTCAATGCTTCAGGGAGTTTACTGTGGTCAGAGGTCGTTCTAACCACCCTGACCAATTGTGAATAGGGCAGACCTTTCTTCAAAGGTTGTGGATGAAAGCTAGCAAACTGTAATAATGTATTTTTATCTGTAGGCTTGCAGAATATTTCAGTGAAGAATTGTCCCTCACTAATGCTAACCTTCACATCAAGAAATTCAATACTTTTTGGACTGCTAGTATACGTGAATCTGATGGATCCATCAACACCATTAAGCTTGTTGACAAACGCTTCTAACAATTGACTCCCTCCTGTCCAGATTAAAAACAAATCATCTATAAACCTAGTATAAAATTTCACAAATTTAGAGAACACAGGGTCGCCGTGTATGTGTAATGTCTCGTACTCATACATGAAAAGGTTCGCATATGATGGGGCCATATTGGACCCCATCGCGGTGCCCCTTAACTGCAGATAGAATGCATTGTTAAACATGAAGTAATTTTTGTGAAGCACCACCTCCATGAGGAGCATCAAGTACTCAATGGGGGGGCCACTGTAATATGTATTAGAGGAAATCACCGCTCTAACAGCCTTCATTCCTTCCTTGTGACTTATATTGGTATAAAGGCTGTTAACATCAAGCGTCACCAGCAGACAGCCTTCTGGTGGTGTACCAATAGATTGTAATTTGTTGATAAAATCAGTGGTGTCGCGTAAATAATATGGTGTACCCTGAACAACAGGTTGTAGGTAAGCATCAACAAACTGTGACAGGGGCTGACCCAGTGACCCTCTGGAGGAGATTATGGGCCTGCCCGGGGGTTTTGTCATTGACTTATGTATTTTGGGCAATATGTACAAGAGAGGGACTTTAGGAAATTCTTGTGTCAAAAACCCAGCGGTGGAATCATCAATCCACCCATTAAGGACACCCATGGAAATAATTGAATCTATTTCCCGTTTATATGATCCTGTGGGGTCAAATGTCAGTTTTTTGTAGCATGTGGTATCATCAAGTTGTGACATGACCTCAGCAATATAATCAGAACGGTCAAGAAGGACAATGCCCCCGCCCTTATCAGCAGGGCGTATGATTATTTGTGTATTATTTCGGAGATCACGTACCGCCTGGGTTTCTTGTATACTCAAATTCTGATGTTTTTTCTTCATATTCTTAATAATGGGCAAAGTATCCCTCCTTACCAGTCTGATAAATGTGTCAATCGACGCATTATTACTGGGGGGATCAAAGGTGCTTTTTGGTCTAAACAGCTGTTCCTTCTTAGCCCCATCTTTATGTTTGCTGAAGAAATCTCTTAACCGTAGTTGTCTATAAAATCGATATAGTTCGGTTTCCCATTGAAACGCTGTCTGTTTGTATGTTGGTACAAATGTTAACCCCTTGGATAATACCGCCATTTCTACTGATGTAAGGGTGTGTTTAGATAGATTAAAGACCACTATCTCTTGTTCCCCTTTGTGTACGTTCTCTCTTGGCCCTTTTCGATGCTTTGCCCCCCCTCTCCTACAGGGTCTCTGCCTCCTTTGTAACGACTCCTTGTGTACACTCGTTCCCGAAAAAAAGGCTGTCTGCTGGTGGATGGTTGATCTGAGTCACTGGGGGATGTTTGAGAGTCAAGGTCAGTGTATATCCTGTCACCCCTTCTCCTCCCCCTATTTGCTTGGCCGCCTCTCCAGGTGCGTCTCACACCTGGATTAGTCAGCCACGGATAGACCCTGAGTTCTCTATAATCCTCCTTAACTTTTCTAAATTTGTTTTTTTTAAACAATAATAATTCAGATCTAAAGCTAGCAACACTGGCTTCCAATTTCGTGAGCCAGTCTCCCCCTGTGTCTGACTGTAAAATCTGAATCCCTGTTGACTCACAGTCAATCAATTCCTTTTTAAGAACCTCGATTTCAGTGTTCACCTGTTGAATAACCAAGATCATGAGGTCAAAACTACATTGATTAAGTATTAGGCACCATTGCCGACAAAACTCTGTATTATTACGCCCAATAGTAGGCTGGTTCCTGATATCGCCCTGTTTTATCAATTATGATATTACTGATAGAGTGATTCATTGTTATTAATTTCTTTGCAAGACGCGATTCCATGGTCTATTCCATTTCAATCATTATATTAAGTTATTATTTTCTAATGCTCTAACATACTGATGCATTATGCATTCAGGGCATATGTTTATTGTGTTAGGGAGGAGAATGCTGTCCTACACCCCCGCCGCTGCAATAACGCTATTGGCAGTGCAGGATCCGTGATTACATCACGGTTGCCTAGCAACGCGATATAGATAGGCGTGGACGGAACAGAGAGTATGTGACTTCCGGGATTGGCCTGACGTTCACTGGCTGGCCAGCGTCAATTGTGTTTAGTCCCAGTTGCTTAGCGACCATAGCAAAGCCGGACAGGTGACGACGATGTTAATACCGCGTCACTTCCGGGAGGTGCAGCAAAGAATGCAGTACCTCAAGGCCCGGACCTGAGATAATAGTTCCGGCCACCGGAATACGGAGCAGGGAACTGATGTGTAATGCAGGAAATACTTGGGACTATGGCGAGATGCGACGGCGGGGGAGGAGCAGGATGACCCTTACTCTACACATTTGATTGGTGAGCATTTGTGTAATGATTGAATGGACAGGTTTTTGTAATTTGTTTGTTAATTGGTGATTTGGTTGGTATATATACATGTGGTGTTTGGCTGGGGCAGACTATTCTGATGGCTATTCCCATGATGAAGGTGCTTTAGCACCGAAACAGCTGTAGGAGCTGCCACTCACTTTGATGCATTGAACTGCTAAGTATTACTTTTATTATCCATGCCTATGCTTGCACATTGCACATTGCACTTTTGGAGAATTAATATGGATTAATATGGATTAAATGAATTAATATTCCTGCTACTTTTTGGTGTGCTGGTTCATGTGGAAAAAAAAAAAAAAAAAAACCACGGATTGTTCTGTACTGATTGTCTCACCGTGCACCCAGCAAATGATTAAGAAGGTGTGTGCGATTCAATTCGCTTTGTCTATATATATATATATATATATATATATAGAATGAGAGAATGGACCGGCACTCGTAAAAGCATTACAATAGGCCCGGTGCCCTCCACAACAATAAAGTAGACACACATACACAGAGAGGCGGCACTCACGGCTGGTTGTTTTCAAGAATAAAAAACGCCACACAAGAGGCTTGTTTCAACGTTTCAATTCGAGTGAATTTTCGTCAGGATACACATATAACATCAAAAACTTACCTTATATCCCCTCACCAAATGTGTTCAGGTGTGCTCGCCGCCGGGACCCGGCTCCCCGGCCGCGTCACTCACATATGACGTCATCGTGCCAGCCGGCGCACGCCAGCGTCACCGTCACCATGGTCACCCGGGATGTGTTTACAACAGACAGGGAGGGGGATACAGCAGCTACAAAAGTAGAATCGTGCATAAGCACATATGATATAAAAGTGTATAAAATACACATGCAGTACAATACAAATAATCACGCCAATTAAGACTTATAGCGCCAAGAGCCGATGTCACATAATTAATGACACCCAATCACATACCTTAAGTTAATTAAAGCAAGATAGCGGTATCATTTCATTTAGACCTCTAGGATACACTGTGTCCAAACGATGAATCCAACGAGATTCACAGCGTAATAGAGCCGATCCACGATCTCCTCCCCGTAAACGAGGCGGGATGTGGTCAATCATGCGATACCTTAAACTGACTAGATTATGGCGGGCCTCCAAAAAGTGGCGTGCCACCGGTTGGTCGCTGGTGCCATTATTAAGAGCCAGGCGTATAGCCGACCTGTGGGCCGTCATACGCTCTTTAAACTTACGGGTCGTTTTGCCCACATATACAAGGCCACAAGGGCACACGATCTGGTATACTACATATGACGATTCACAGGTAAGATGATGCTGAATCTGGTACTTTGTACCTTTACGAGGATGACAAAATGTTTCACCTGTGAGCAGAAACTTACAGGTGGTGCAACTACATTTAAAACAACCATTCTTTTTCTGTTGCAAAAAACCAATACGGGGTACCCCCCTGCCTGAAATATCAGTTCTCACTAGTATATCTTTAAGATTTCTAGCACGTCTATAACAAGGCATTAATCTCGTATCACCCAATCCCAGATCCTTATCTGATTGGATGAGGTTCCAATGTTTCTTAGCAATATTTTTAATCTTATTTGAGGCTGTATTGAATGTGTTAACCCAAGGCAGTGACAACGAGGAATTATCCTTCTGTTGTTTGGATAATAAAGAGTCCCTGTCCATAGCTAAGACTTTCCTTTTACATTCCTGTAGAGACTGATAGCTATAACCACTATCCATAAATTTATTAATTAAGTCGTCGATTTGAGTTGCGGCTAGCCCTACATCACTATTCAACCTACTGCCATTTTGTTGGATTCTATGTTACAATCCCTGATTCAGAAACAACCGTATTTTCTTTTAGATACCACGATGTTGTTAAACAAAGTGAATCAGTTAGGGGTGGTACCGGAAGATTTGTGGTTGGTTACAATTGATGTGACCAGTTTATATACTGTTATCCCTCATCAAGAGGGTCTGGCTTCAGTCAAAAAAATTCTGTCTACCCAGAGTGAGCTTTCCTCCATACATATAGATATTTTTTTGAGGCTATTAGAACTAATTCTTACGAATAATTTTTTTCTGTATGACAATACATTTTTTATTCAGAACCGTGGGTGTGCGATGGGTTCTGCCGTCGCACCGGCCTATGCAAATATCTATATGTTTGATGTTGAATCTGATTTATTTTTTGAAGATCCATCTATTGCCTTGGATATATTTTTTTATACAAGGTATATAGAAGATCTTCTGTTATTTTGGAATGGTCCTATAGAGAGGCTGATTGGTGTTTTGGACAGACATAATGCTACTACAAGTCCTATTAAATTAACTTACACAATGAGTCAACATCGGATTGCATTTTTAGATGTGATGATCACTCGAAATGGGCCTAGAATTGATACTAGTGTTTTCTGTAAGAGCACTGACCGGAATACCTTCCTACATAATTCCAGTTGCCATCCCAAGAGTTTGAAGGGTGGGTTGCCCTATTCACAGATGATTCGCATTTTGCGGATCAATAGTGATGTAGGGCTAGCCGCAACTCAAATCGACGACTTAATTAATAAATTTATGGATAGAGGTTATAACTATCAGTCTCTACAGGAATGCAAAAGGAAAGTCTTAGCTATGGACAGGGACTCTTTATTATCCAAACAACAGAAGGATAATTCCTCGTTGTCACTGCCTTGGGTTAACACATTCAATACAGCCTCAAATAAGATTAAAAATATTGCTAAGAAACATTGGAACCTCATCCAATCAGATAAGGATCTGGGATTGGGTGATACGAGATTAATGCCTTGTTATAGACGTGCTAGAAATCTTAAAGATATACTAGTGAGAACTGATATTTCAGGCAGGGGGGTACCCCGTATTGGTTTTTTGCAACAGAAAAAGAATGGTTGTTTTAAATGTAGTTGCACCACCTGTAAGTTAAGTTTCTGCTCACAGGTGAAACATTTTGTCATCCTCGTAAAGGTACAAAGTACCAGATTCAGCATCATCTTACCTGTGAATCGTCATATGTAGTATACCAGATCGTGTGCCCTTGTGGCCTTGTATATGTGGGCAAAACGACCCGTAAGTTTAAAGAGCGTATGACGGCCCACAGGTCGGCTATACGCCTGGCTCTTAATAATGGCACCAGTGACCAACCGGTGGCACGCCACTTTTTGGAGGCCCGCCATAATCTAGTCAGTTTAAGGTATCGCATGATTGACCACATCCCGCCTCGTTTACGGGGAGGAGATCGTGGATCGGCTCTATTACGCTGTGAATCTCGTTGGATTCATCGTTTGGACACAGTGTATCCTAGAGGTCTAAATGAAATGATACCGCTATCTTGCTTTAATTAACTTAAGGTATGTGATTGGGTGTCATTAATTATGTGACATCGGCTCTTGGCGCTATTAGTCTTAATTGGCGTGATTATTTGTATTGTACTGCATGTGTATTTTATACACTTTTATATCATATGTGCTTATGCACGATTCTACTTTTGTAGCTGCTGTATCCCCCTCCCTGTCTGTTGTAAACACATCCCGGGTGACCATGGTGACGGTGACGCTGGCGTGCGCCGGCTGGCGCGATGACGTCATATGTAAGTGCCGCGACCGGGGAGCCGGGTCCCGGCGGCGAGCACACCTGAACACATTTGGTGAGGGGATATAAGGTAAGTTTTTGATGGTATATGTGTATCCTGACGAAAATTCACTCGAATTGAAACGTTGAAACAAGCCTCTTGTGTGGCGTTTTTTATCCTTGAAAACAACCAGCCGTGAGTGACGCCTCTCTGTGTATTTATATATATATATATATATATATATACACTGTAATACAGATGGGATAGGTGGCACTCACAGCTCACTCAAATAACAAAATACAGGAGGCTACATCGTTTCAACGTTTCAATTTCCAGTCGAAAATTTTCGACTGAAAATTGAAACGTTGAAACGAGGAAGCCCCCTGTATTTTATTATATGAGTGAGCTGTGAGTGCCACCTATCCCATCTGATAAAGTCACATGGTATGTGACGAAACGCGCCTCCCTGAACACATTGATTCTGCTAATTGCACTGGTAGCAAGCTGCTGACTGAGCCATCTACATTTTGGCTCCCATCCCGGCTTCTTCAATTGCCGCCGGCGACTTTTCATCAACACGCCGTTGATAAACCTCATACATCAATCCAGTGACAGCACGTCCATGCCTCCGCTACACTAATCAGTATTGGGCATTGCAGGAACATACGACCGAGGACGTTCGGTCGGGACCAGCCCTCGGAGAGGTATATATTTACTTATACAGCAGTAGTTTCCATTGCTGCACTGAGTTCATAATTACGGCATTTAACATCAGACATTCATTGATCAGCCGCTTATTTGACTGTGGACATTTATATGGAGATGATACTGGACTTGTTTCCTCATCAATACTAAAAGTTTTAACCTCCAGCTTATATATTTATAACATCAAGGTGATTTGCATCCAAAATCTGTTTTTTTAATAATTCTTGCATCAGTTGGATTATTGATTTTAATGTGCTAAATCCAATGTTATTAGTATAATAAATCATTTCTTATTGCCTACACGTCAGCTCTTATTTATATTACCCTAACACATTGCGCAGCCATTTCTTTTCCTTTTTATACCCATCTGTATTCTGTTTCTCTCACGGAGGGCTACCGTCAAGGAGATATATATATATATATATATAAGTGAAGGCACCAGGGAACTTTGCATGTGTAATTGGAGTGCCGGACCCTTTTCAGTATATATATATACACGTGGGGACGGTGCGGCACTCCAATAAATCAGACGTGAAACCTCCGTAATTATCAACGTTTCAATGCCGTTTATTCCATAGGCATTTTCATCAGGATACAAAGAATACATAAAACCATCTTACCTTATATAGCAGATATCACCCTGTGAGACGCACTCTGCCGCAACGGGACTGCACACCCGGCGGAGGCGCCAAAGAAATGACGTCATGACGTCCTGTAAGAGGAAGTCAAGCGTCGTGTGAGAAACCATCACCATAGCAACCACTAATAACAACTTGCTGGCACCCCAGCGCAATCGCAGTGCGGGAGCTGGCGTAGAAAACAATGCAGATAGACAGATAGACATATCTCAAAATATAACATGTTATAAATGCAACCAGGAATAATATGTGGTAAATAACGGTATATCATAAATAATAAATCAATGCCCTGAGGACAACAGTAATGAACTCATGATCGCACAAACACTATAATAGAATATACAGAGATTAATCAAGCATAATAGCCAGAACGGTAAAGAGAACCTTGCCCTCAAATTAATACATTCAATGACTACTGGCTAGGATACTGATGCCAGACTGTTCATTTAAGCCCCCAGGGGTTAGTGTCCCCAGACGGTAGATCCACCGTGCCTCACATTGCAAAAGTTTGAGGCCACGGTTGCCACCTCTGAGTGACACAGGCACATGGTCGATCATCCTATACCTTAAAGTAGTTAGATTATGTGCCGCTGACAAAAAATGTCTAGCCACTGGTAAATCACTTTTGCCAGTATGCAGAGCTGATTTAATTGAAGACCTGTGAGCGGCCATCCTTTCCTTAAAAGACCGCTCAGTTTTTCCGATATATGAAAGGCCGCACGGACAGATAATTTGGTACACTGTAAACTTGGAATTACATGTGAGTCTGTGGCGGATATGTAAAACCTTACCAGTGTGCGGATGATAGAAAGTGTCACCTGGAATTAAAAACTTGCAGGTGACACATGTACAACGCACACAACCCAAACTTCCTCTGTATAAACTGGGGGGAGTATCAGAAATATCTGACCGTACTAGGATGTCCCGCAAGTTACGACCACGTCTATGGCATGACATAAGTTGGGTATCAGAAAGGTTACACTCTGGGTCAGACTGTACAATGGGCCAGTATTTCTTTGAAATTTTGCTAATAGTCTGACTAGCTGGAGTATATTGTGTAACCCAAGGCATGATACGTTTTGAGACAATATCTTTAGGATGTAAAAGAGATTCTCTATCGATGGCCAAGGCCTTAGATTTAGCAGATTGTAATGTCGCAAGGTCATAACCACGTTCTAAGAATTTTTTGATTAGCATATCGATTTGAACTAATGCTTGTGTAGGGTCTGACGTAATACGTATAGCCCGTATGAACTGTGAATAAGGAAGACCCTTAATAAGGGGTCTAGGATGGCAACTAGTAGGCAAAAGAAAATTATTGCGATCCGTGGGCTTTGAGTATAGATCTGTAGAAATATAACCATCCTGGATCGATATTGCTACATCCAAAAAATGAATCTTGTCCGAACTATGGGTAAAAGTGAATTTTACAGGGCTCTCACCAGCATTATGGGAATTAATATGGTTAATCAAAACACTACTATCCCCTTTCCAGAAAATCAAAAGGTCGTCTATGTAACGACAGAAAAAAATTATATTGGTGGAAATGACCGGATCTGCAAAAAATAAAGACTGCTCTATATCAAACATGAAAATATTTGCATATGAGGGGGCTACCGCCGCCCCCATCGCACAGCCGACCAATTGCAAATAAAATGTGTTGTCATAAAGAAAAAAATTACGGGTCAAAATAAACTGTAGTAATGACAGAACAAATGAAATTGCTGGACCATCATAATCAACTTGATCATACAGAAATCTACCAACGGCCGACAAACCCATAGCATGCGGGATAACCGTGTACAAACTGGTAACATCGATAGTAAATAGTACCGTATCTGGATCTAATCTTGGAAGTGCTCTTAATTTAACCAATAATGCTGTTGTATCTAATAGATACCTTGGATGTTTAATGATAAATGGCTGAAGTAAACTATCTAGATATACAGAAATCAGTTGTGACAAGCCACCACGGGCAGCTATGATAGGTCTACCCGGGGGGTCAACAACTGATTTGTGTATTTTCGGGATAGTATAAAATAAAGGGACTAAGGGGAAAGCTGGTAGTAGTGCTTTGCTCAGTTGTTCCGTAATAGTTCCATGTTCCATAGCTGTTTGGAGAATGGACGATAGTTCTCTTTTAAATAGTGTCGTAGGATCTTGCGGTAATCGTCTGTATGTTGTCTCATCAGACAAATGCACTGCGACTTGAACTTTATATTGGGCTAAGTCCTGAATGACCAGGGCACCCCCCTTGTCTGCAGGCCGAAAAATCAGGGATTTGTTGTTAGCTAAATTCTCCAAAGCTAGCTGTTGTCCAGGAGATAAATTGTGCCGTTGTACTGGCAACTTAGGTATAGCCATCTGCGTGTCAACTTCCAAAAGGCGCATGAAAGTCTTTATAGAGGGGTTGAAGGACTGAGGTTCAAATGTGGATCTGGGAAGGATCTTAGATAGTTGAGGAGGTATCTCTGTTTTTGGGACAGACTCCGCTAGCCCCTGTGAATTAGCCACAGTGTTGCGTTTGCCATAAAATTCGCTGAGTTTCAGCTGGCGGTGTAGCTTATGTTTCTCAACACTCCAATCCAACATATTGAACCTAGTGGAAGGTACAAAAGATAGACCTTTTGAAAGTACTTCTGTTTCAATATCAGACAGTTCATATGAAGAAAGGTTCACAATCAGGTTTTGTTTGCCGCTTTTGCTCCACGTCCCCTGCCTTTTGCTTTGGCCGCCCCTCCTGGTGTATCGGCGTCGTCGCGGGAATATTGTGCCCGGGTCGTAACCCCTAAAGGGCCAGGTTGACCACGTTTGTTGTATCTTTTGTTACTTTTGGTGCTTCTGTCATTATCGCTCGATGAATAAAAGTCCGTTGAAGAATCCATTTGTCGTTCACCAGTTCCTCTGTTGCGTCTAAAGAAAGGTTTTCTATGATCATTGCCTCTGGCCGGATAAGTCCACTGATACACAGTATTAAGCTCATAATCGGTATCAACCTTAATTTGTTTAGCTTTCTTAAAATTAATAAGGTCTCTTTTATATACCTGCAATTGTGCATTCAATTTAGCATACCAATCAGTATTAGAATCTTCAGTGAGACTGGGTTTATGAATAGTTTCAAATGCATTGATCTTATCTTGCATGCTGCTGACCTCTTTATTAGAGAATTCAATAATAAGTAACATGAGGTCAAATGAGCATTTATTAGCAATTGACACCCATTTCCTGCAAAATGCAGGATCATGTTTTCCTATGGTGGGGCCATTCCGAATTCGTAACCCTCTGGGGATTTTCTTAACCCTATAATATTCACTGAGTGATAGCGCATGGAAATAATAGTCAATTTCCCTCTTTTTGAGCCTATGCAGCTCACGATATATGTCATCTAGAGGGAGAGCTTCAGCTTGCTCAGAAAGAATTCCAGTACGTAAAATGCTATCAGCCTCAGCTTCTGAATAAGAATAGGTGTCCCCTATAGGGTAATTAGTGAATACAAGGCCACTAGTAGATTGTTCAGGAACTAGGTCAGCCATCACATTGAAATGCAACAATGGTGTGCAAAATAGCAAGTGCAAATAATGTAATAAAACACCATAAAAAAGTGAAAAAATGTCAAAGAATTAAAATGTCCAGAAATAAAATCCACAAGGACCAATACCTGAGTAGTAAATAGAGGGGTGCCCTGACCAGATATCCAATGAGCTGGAAATCAATTCATAGACGACAGGTGGGGATCCGGCACAGCCACTGAAGGTAAATATAAGACTGGGTGCCCTCACAAAAAATTGTATACACGTGGGGACGGTGCGGCACTCCAATAAATCAGACGTGAAACCTCCGTAATTATCAACGTTTCAATGCCGTTTATTCCATAGGCATTTTCATCAGGATACAAAGAATACATAAAACCATCTTACCTTATATAGCAGATATCACCCTGTGAGACGCACTCTGCCGCAACGGGACTGCACACCCGGCGGAGGCGCCAAAGAAATGACGTCATGACGTCCTGTAAGAGGAAGTCAAGCGTCGTGTGAGAAACCATCACCATAGCAACCACTAATAACAACTTGCTGGCACCCCAGCGCAATCGCAGTGCGGGAGCTGGCGTAGAAAACAATGCAGATAGACAGATAGACATATCTCAAAATATAACATGTTATAAATGCAACCAGGAATAATATGTGGTAAATAACGGTATATCATAAATAATAAATCAATGCCCTGAGGACAACAGTAATGAACTCATGATCGCACAAACACTATAATAGAATATACAGAGATTAATCAAGCATAATAGCCAGAACGGTAAAGAGAACCTTGCCCTCAAATTAATACATTCAATGACTACTGGCTAGGATACTGATGCCAGACTGTTCATTTAAGCCCCCAGGGGTTAGTGTCCCCAGACGGTAGATCCACCGTGCCTCACATTGCAAAAGTTTGAGGCCACGGTTGCCACCTCTGAGTGACACAGGCACATGGTCGATCATCCTATACCTTAAAGTAGTTAGATTATGTGCCGCTGACAAAAAATGTCTAGCCACTGGTAAATCACTTTTGCCAGTATGCAGAGCTGATTTAATTGAAGACCTGTGAGCGGCCATCCTTTCCTTAAAAGACCGCTCAGTTTTTCCGATATATGAAAGGCCGCACGGACAGATAATTTGGTACACTGTAAACTTGGAATTACATGTGAGTCTGTGGCGGATATGTAAAACCTTACCAGTGTGCGGATGATAGAAAGTGTCACCTGGAATTAAAAACTTGCAGGTGACACATGTACAACGCACACAACCCAAACTTCCTCTGTATAAACTGGGGGGAGTATCAGAAATATCTGACCGTACTAGGATGTCCCGCAAGTTACGACCACGTCTATGGCATGACATAAGTTGGGTATCAGAAAGGTTACACTCTGGGTCAGACTGTACAATGGGCCAGTATTTCTTTGAAATTTTGCTAATAGTCTGACTAGCTGGAGTATATTGTGTAACCCAAGGCATGATACGTTTTGAGACAATATCTTTAGGATGTAAAAGAGATTCTCTATCGATGGCCAAGGCCTTAGATTTAGCAGATTGTAATGTCGCAAGGTCATAACCACGTTCTAAGAATTTTTTGATTAGCATATCGATTTGAACTAATGCTTGTGTAGGGTCTGACGTAATACGTATAGCCCGTATGAACTGTGAATAAGGAAGACCCTTAATAAGGGGTCTAGGATGGCAACTAGTAGGCAAAAGAAAATTATTGCGATCCGTGGGCTTTGAGTATAGATCTGTAGAAATATAACCATCCTGGATCGATATTGCTACATCCAAAAAATGAATCTTGTCCGAACTATGGGTAAAAGTGAATTTTACAGGGCTCTCACCAGCATTATGGGAATTAATATGGTTAATCAAAACACTACTATCCCCTTTCCAGAAAATCAAAAGGTCGTCTATGTAACGACAGAAAAAAATTATATTGGTGGAAATGACCGGATCTGCAAAAAATAAAGACTGCTCTATATCAAACATGAAAATATTTGCATATGAGGGGGCTACCGCCGCCCCCATCGCACAGCCGACCAATTGCAAATAAAATGTGTTGTCATAAAGAAAAAAATTACGGGTCAAAATAAACTGTAGTAATGACAGAACAAATGAAATTGCTGGACCATCATAATCAACTTGATCATACAGAAATCTACCAACGGCCGACAAACCCATAGCATGCGGGATAACCGTGTACAAACTGGTAACATCGATAGTAAATAGTACCGTATCTGGATCTAATCTTGGAAGTGCTCTTAATTTAACCAATAATGCTGTTGTATCTAATAGATACCTTGGATGTTTAATGATAAATGGCTGAAGTAAACTATCTAGATATACAGAAATCAGTTGTCCCTTTATTTTATACTATCCCGAAAATACACAAATCAGTTGTTGACCCCCCGGGTAGACCTATCATAGCTGCCCGTGGTGGCTTGTCACAACTGATTTCTGTATATCTAGATAGTTTACTTCAGCCATTTATCATTAAACATCCAAGGTATCTATTAGATACAACAGCATTATTGGTTAAATTAAGAGCACTTCCAAGATTAGATCCAGATACGGTACTATTTACTATCGATGTTACCAGTTTGTACACGGTTATCCCGCATGCTATGGGTTTGTCGGCCGTTGGTAGATTTCTGTATGATCAAGTTGATTATGATGGTCCAGCAATTTCATTTGTTCTGTCATTACTACAGTTTATTTTGACCCGTAATTTTTTTCTTTATGACAACACATTTTATTTGCAATTGGTCGGCTGTGCGATGGGGGCGGCGGTAGCCCCCTCATATGCAAATATTTTCATGTTTGATATAGAGCAGTCTTTATTTTTTGCAGATCCGGTCATTTCCACCAATATAATTTTTTTCTGTCGTTACATAGACGACCTTTTGATTTTCTGGAAAGGGGATAGTAGTGTTTTGATTAACCATATTAATTCCCATAATGCTGGTGAGAGCCCTGTAAAATTCACTTTTACCCATAGTTCGGACAAGATTCATTTTTTGGATGTAGCAATATCGATCCAGGATGGTTATATTTCTACAGATCTATACTCAAAGCCCACGGATCGCAATAATTTTCTTTTGCCCACTAGTTGCCATCCTAGACCCCTTATTAAGGGTCTTCCTTATTCACAGTTCATACGGGCTATACGTATTACGTCAGACCCTACACAAGCATTAGTTCAAATCGATATGCTAATCAAAAAATTCTTAGAACGTGGTTATGACCTTGCGACATTACAATCTGCTAAATCTAAGGCCTTGGCCATCGATAGAGAATCTCTTTTACATCCTAAAGATATTGTCTCAAAACGTATCATGCCTTGGGTTACACAATATACTCCAGCTAGTCAGACTATTAGCAAAATTTCAAAGAAATACTGGCCCATTGTACAGTCTGACCCAGAGTGTAACCTTTCTGATACCCAACTTATGTCATGCCATAGACGTGGTCGTAACTTGCGGGACATCCTAGTACGGTCAGATATTTCTGATACTCCCCCCAGTTTATACAGAGGAAGTTTGGGTTGTGTGCGTTGTACATGTGTCACCTGCAAGTTTTTAATTCCAGGTGACACTTTCTATCATCCGCACACTGGTAAGGTTTTACATATCCGCCACAGACTCACATGTAATTCCAAGTTTACAGTGTACCAAATTATCTGTCCGTGCGGCCTTTCATATATCGGAAAAACTGAGCGGTCTTTTAAGGAAAGGATGGCCGCTCACAGGTCTTCAATTAAATCAGCTCTGCATACTGGCAAAAGTGATTTACCAGTGGCTAGACATTTTTTGTCAGCGGCACATAATCTAACTACTTTAAGGTATAGGATGATCGACCATGTGCCTGTGTCACTCAGAGGTGGCAACCGTGGCCTCAAACTTTTGCAATGTGAGGCACGGTGGATCTACCGTCTGGGGACACTAACCCCTGGGGGCTTAAATGAACAGTCTGGCATCAGTATCCTAGCCAGTAGTCATTGAATGTATTAATTTGAGGGCAAGGTTCTCTTTACCGTTCTGGCTATTATGCTTGATTAATCTCTGTATATTCTATTATAGTGTTTGTGCGATCATGAGTTCATTACTGTTGTCCTCAGGGCATTGATTTATTATTTATGATATACCGTTATTTACCACATATTATTCCTGGTTGCATTTATAACATGTTATATTTTGAGATATGTCTATCTGTCTATCTGCATTGTTTTCTACGCCAGCTCCCGCACTGCGATTGCGCTGGGGTGCCAGCAAGTTGTTATTAGTGGTTGCTATGGTGATGGTTTCTCACACGACGCTTGACTTCCTCTTACAGGACGTCATGACGTCATTTCTTTGGCGCCTCCGCCGGGTGTGCAGTCCCGTTGCGGCAGAGTGCGTCTCACAGGGTGATATCTGCTATATAAGGTAAGATGGTTTTATGTATTCTTTGTATCCTGATGAAAATGCCTATGGAATAAACGGCATTGAAACGTTGATAATTACGGAGGTTTCACGTCTGATTTATTGGAGTGCCGCACCGTCCCCACGTGTATACAATTTTTTGTGAGGGCACCCAGTCTTATATTTACCTTCAGTGGCTGTGCCGGATCCCCACCTGTCGCCCAGTATATATATATATATATATATATATATAGTTGTGCTCATAAGTTTACATACCCTAGCAGAATTTGTGATTTTCTGGCCATTTGTCAGAGAATATGAATGATAACTCACAAACTTTTCTTTCACTCATAGTTAGTGGTTGGGTGAAGCCATTTATTGTCAAACAACTGTGTTTACTCTTTTTAAATCATAATGACAACAGAAACTACCCAAATGACCCTGATCAAAAGTTTACATACCCCAGGTCTTAATACCGTGTATTGCCCCCTTTAACATCAATGACAGCTTGAAGTCTTTTGTGGTAGTTGTGGATGAGGCTCTTTATTTTCTCAGATGGTAAAGCTGCCCATTCTTCTTGGCAAAAAGCCTCCAGTTCCTGTAAATTCTTGGGCTGTCTTGCATAAACTGCACGTTTGAGATCTCCCCAGAGTGGCTCAATGATATTGAGGTCAGGAGACTGAGATGGCCACTCCAGAACCTTCACTTTATTCTGCTGTAGCCAATGACAGGTCGACTTGGCCTTGTGTTTTGGATCATTGTCATGTTGGAACATCCAAGTACGTCCCATGCGCAGCTTCCGGGCTGAAGAGTGCAAATTTTCCTCCAGTATTTTCTGATAACATGCTGCATTCATCTTGCCATCAATTTTGACCAAATTTCCAGTGCCTTTGTAGCTCACACATCCCCAAAACATCAGCGATCCACCTCCGTGTTTCACAGTAGGAATGGTGTACCTTTCATCATAGGCCTTGTTGACTCCTCTCCAAATGTAACGTTTATGGTTGTGGCCAAAAAGTTCAATTTTGGTCTCACCACTCCAAATGACTTTGTTCCAGAAGTATTGAGGCTTGTCTCTGTGCTGTTTGGAGTATTGTAAGCGGGATGCTTTGTGGCATTTGCGTAGTAATGGCTTTCTTCTGGCGACTCGACCATGCAGCCCATTTTTCTTCAAATGCCTCCTTATTGTGCATCTTGAAACAACCACACCACTTTTTTTCAGAGAGTCCTGTATTTCAGCTGAAGTTATTTGTGGATTTTTCTTTGCATCCCGAACAATTTTCCTGGCAGTTGTGGCTGAAATTTTTGTTGGTCTACCTGACCGTGATTTGGTTTCCACAGAATCCCTCATTTTCCACTTCTTAATTAGAGTTTGAACACTGCTGATTGGCATTCTCAGTTGCTTGGATATCTTTTTATATCCCTTTCCTGTTTTATACAGTTCAATTACCTTTTCCTGCAGATCCTTTGACAGTTCTTTTGCTTTCCCCATGACTCAGAATCCAGACACGTCAGTGCAGCACTGGATGAAAGATGCAAAGGTCTTTCAGGAGTCCAGAAACTCACTGACCTTTTATACACACACACTGATTACAAGCAAACAGATCACAGGTGAGGATGGTTACCTTTAGTAGCCATTCAAACCCATTTGTGTCAACTTGTGTGCATGTTATCAGGCCAAAATCTCCAGGGTATGTAAACTTTTGATCAGGGTCATTTGGGTAGTTTCTGTTGTCATTAAGATTTAAAAAGAGTAAACACAGTTGTTTGACAATAAATGGCTTCACCCAACCACTAACCATGAGTGAAAGAAAAGTTTGTGAGTTATCATTCATATTCTCTGACAAATGGGCAGAAAATCACAAATTCTGCTAGGGTATGTAAACTTATGAGCACAACTGTATATATATCCCGGAGAGAAACAGCACTTCAAAAATGTTATTTCAAATAAGTGGTGCCAGTTCCATATTGCAGCAATATACACACTCACTTATCACAGCAGGATGAAAAGATAATGGAACAGCACTCACATTTAAGCAGGGTTTTTTTGGTCCAACAGCATAACACAGTAAATGTGAGTGCTGTTCCGTTATATTTTCATCCTGCTGTGAAAAGTGAGTGTATATATATATATATATATATATATATATATATATATGTAAAATATTAAACGCCAGATAACGGGACGGCACTCATAGGGTTTCTTTTGTAATTCATATATTGCTCATAAATCAAATACACATCATCAATGTTTCGATGCGGCCAGCACCATCCTGTTGATGATGTGTATTTTGATTTACGAACAATATATCAATTACAAAAGAAACCCTATGAGTGCCATCCCTCTGTCTGGGGTTATTGGTTCACTGCATCCCCGTGAATGGACTGGGCAGTGCACCAGGGTATTTAACTGTATTTATTGAGTGCCGATGGTCCTGGATAGATATATATATATACTTTATATGTGTGTGTATATATATATATATATATATATATATATATCTATCTATCAGGGACGTGCAGTCAGGGGAGGCAGTGCCTCCCCTGTCATTAATGATTAAGATAATACAAAGAAGATGCATATGACACATATTCTGTGTCATATGTATCCTCTTTATATTATTTTAATCCTCTGAAAATGTGTTTGGGAGGCACCGATCGTGGTGCCTCCCGTTGTCAACGGGGAAAGGTATGGGAGCAGGGGGCGGGCGCGGGCGGGGCCTAGCCATGGGCATTTTAAAAGCCCATTGAAAATATATGGGTAAGCTGCACCATTAGAGGTGCCGCTTTCATACAGGGATGTGCTTTCAACCTATGAAAGCACACCCCTGTCAGTGAGGCCACAGTGATTGGCCAGCGGATCCGTCACTGGATCCGCTGTCAATCACTGTGTGGGCGACGGTGGCGGAGGAGGTGCGGGCGGTGGGATGCGGCGGTGGTGCAGGCGGGATGCGGCAGTGGTGCGGGCGGCGGGTTGCGGCGGTGGTGCTGGCGGCGGACGTTTACCTCTATCCTGCAGAGTTTGGCAGCGGAGCAGTACCAGTTTCAAAAATGGCACCTCAGCGTCATTTTTTAAATTCAAGATGGCCGCCGTGAGCCAATCACGGCTCCCTGCGTCATCGCCCCGCCCACTCCGGCTGACTTATATAAGTCAGCGCGAGGCAGCGGAGCGTCAGTCCGACGGCGGAGGAGGAGCTGTGAAGAGCTCCTGAAGAAAGAAGACAGTGGAAGTCCTGGATGGGCGGCGGCTATGCAAAAGAGCTTAGCAGCCGCCGCCCACCAGGTGAAGACGCTGGAAGCCCTGGGGAAGGCGGCGGCCATGCAAAAAAGCTTAAAGGTCGCCGCCTCCCAGGTGAAGACTTCGGAAGCCCTGGGGTGGCGGCGCCCCCCCCCCCCCCTCCCCCAGGTGAAGCCGCTGGAAGCCCTGGGGAGGGGGTGCCCCACAGATGAAGACGCCGGAAGCCCTGGGAAGGCGGCGGCCATGCAAAAGAGCTTAAAGGCTGCCGCCCCCAGGTGAAGACCCAGTCTAATAAAACCTTTTTTTTAAGACCGTGTGGTGTTTTATTTAAATATTTTCTTTACAGGTGGACTACAGGTGCCAGCGGGCCCTTTATGTCTGGGCATGCTGGCACTTGTGGTTCTCCAAGTGCCAGCATGCTGGGGCAGGCTTGCTGGGACCTGTAGGCCACCTGTAAGGAACAATATTAACATACAATGAACCCCGTACCCACCGCCAGCAGGGGTGCGGGGCATAGCACTGGGCTTTCAGCCCAGTGCTGGTTGTTGCTCGGGAGGGGGGACCCCATTTTTATTTTTGGGGGTTCCCGCTTTCCGAGGACTTCCAGCCCTGGGCTGACTGGCTTGGGGGGATGATTAATGTTATGGCAGGGGGACCCCACATTGAGTGTCTCCCCTGCTATGGCATTACCCCCCTGGCTGGTTTTGCCTAGTGCTGGTTTTAGTGATGTGTGGGGGACCACACTTGTTTGTTTGTTTTTTCCTGGGGGAAGGGGGGGGTGTTAGCTGCCAGTGCCTCCCCAGCCAGTGACCTCACCGCACGTCACATATATATGTGTATACACAGGGCCGGTGCTAGGGTGTTCGGCGCCTCCCTGCAAACTATTAATTTGCGCCCTCCCATGTGTTTGATGGTGCAGCGGTGGCAGGTCCGTGAGGCTACTGCCAGCGGCTCTGTGCCCACAGTGTATATGCACTGTGCCAGGCACCACTGGCACAGTGTTAGTTACGGCCTTGTGCAGGGTATCTAGGGGAGGGCGGCACAGTGGCTGTGAGAGAACACGTGGGTGTGGGGTCGACACAGCAACTGAGTGACACAGTGACTGGGACTGAACACTGAGGGGGGAATTGTGACACAATGACATAACACAAACTGGGGGAGGGGGGTGACAGAGTGACGTGACAGGGCACAGAGGGGGTGTGTGACACAGTGACAGAACACGGGGGGGCACAGTGACAGAACGTTGGAGGTGACAGTGACAGAACACGGGGGGGGGGGGGTTGTGAAACAGTGACAGAACACGGGGGGTGGTGACACGGTGACAGAACATGAGGGGGGGGACGCAGTGACAGAACATGGGGGGGAACACAGTGACAGAACACGGGGGGGATACACAGTGACAGAATACGGGGGGGTGACACAGTGACAGAACACGGGGGGGGGGGGTGTTTTGTCATAATCTAGATTCAGCGGCAACCACAATGCTGGTCTACTTACTTGGGGCCAGGCGAGCGCGTTTCCCCTTGTGCGCCGATCACCGCAGCTGTAAAGACTCCGGGGGGGGGTCTGCTGAAAGCTGATATAGCACACACTCCCCCACACCCCTCCCCCCACACACTGTCTGTGTGGGGGGAGGAGGTGTGTGTGGGGGGGAAGGTGTGCCCCTCCCCCCCACACACACCTCCTCCCCCCACACAGACACACATGCACCCCCCCCCCCCCCACACACACACACACACACACACACATGCACTTTTTCAATCACTCTCCCCCAACTTACCATGCTGTTTGTCCTCCTCTGCAGCCTGGTCCCATGTAGCTCCGCCCCCCAGTGCCGTGTACCTCCGCCCCCGTTCTGGGCTGGGCCTTGGAGTGTGACGTAATGCTCTCATAGGAGGGAGGAGGCCTCATCATGCTGCCAGCGCCGCTGCCTGTCAGTGTGACAGGCACAGCAGCCGGCAGCAGCAGCAGCAGGGTCCCAGGCGCAGCACGGGGATGCAAAGCAGGAAGAGCGCCTCTCCTACCCGACGCCTACCTGCTTTGCATCCCTTTGCTGAGCGGGTAGCGCCGGGCCTGTCTATATATATACTCACACTCACACTAGTAAAAGATTACAAATGTACCCAGAGCTGGATTAAGACTTCGGGGGGCTCGGGAAAAGTAAAACAGGGGGGGCCCTCAGGTCTAAAATTAAAACCCCAATACAAATGCATACATATATAGTAATATACATACATACACATACATATATATGATACACACTGTATAATTTGAACTGGGGGAGTACCGGGCGCACTATGGAGATAGATATATATATATATATATATTAGAGATGTGCACCGGAAATTTTTCGGGTTTTGTGTTTTGGTTTTGGGTTCGGTTCTGCGGCCGTGTTTTGGGTTCGAACGCGTTTTGGCAAAACCTCACCGAATTTTTTTTGTCGGATTCGGGTGTGTTTTGGATTCGGGTGTTTTTTTCAAAGAACCCTAAAAAACAGCTTAAATCATTGAATTTGGGGGTCATTTTGATCCCATAGTATTATTAACCTCAATAACCATAATTTACACTCATTTCCAGTCTATTCTGAACACCTCACACCTGACAATATTATTTTTAGTCCTAAAATTTGCACCGAGGTCGCTGGATGGCTAAGCTAAGCGACACAAGTGGCCGACACAAACACCTGGCCCATCTAGGAGTGGCACTGCAGTGTCAGGCAGGATGGCCCTTCCAAAAAATACTCCCCAAACAGCACATGACGCAAAGAAAAAAAAAGGCGCAATGAGGTAGCTGTGTGGGTAGCTGACCCATCTAGGAGTGGCACTGCAGTGTCACGCAGGATGGCCCTTCCAAAAAATACTCCCCAAACAGCACATGACGCAAAGAAAAAAAGAGGCGCAATGAGGTAGCTGTGTGAGTAAGCTAAGCGACCCTAGTGGCCGACACAAACACCTGGCCCATCTAGGAGTGGCACTGCAGTGTCAGGCAGGATGGCCCTTCCAAAAAATACTCCCCAAACAGCACATGACGCAAAGAAAAAAAGTGGCGCAATGAGGTAGCTGTGTGAGTAAGCTAAGCGACCCTAGTGGCCGGCACAAACACCTGGCCCATCTCACGCAGGATGGCCCTTCCAAAAAATACTCCCCAAACAGCACATGACGCAAAGAAAAAAAGAGGCGCAAGCTCTTCCCGTCCAGTGTTGGGAAGGTCAGGCATCGCAACCGACACAATTGGACTCTCCTTTGGGATTTGTGATTTCGAAGAACGCACAGTTCTTTGCTGTGCTTTTGCCGCAAGTCTTTTCTTTTTTCTAGCGAGAGGATGAGTGCTTCCATCCTCATGTGAAGCTGAACCACTAGCCATGAACATAGGCCAGGGCCTCAGCCGTTCCTTGCCACTCCGTGTCGTAAATGGCATATTGGCAAGTTTCCGCTTCTCCTCAGACGCTTTTAATTTTGATTTTTGGGTCATTTTTTTACTGATCTTTTGTGTTTTGGATTTTACATGCTCTGTACTATGACATTGGGCATCGGCCTTGGCAGACGACGTTGATGGCATTTCATCGTCTCGGCCATGACTAGTGGCAGCAGCTTCAGCACGAGGTGGAAGTGGATCTTGATCTTTCCCTATTTTTTTAACCTCCACATTTTTGTTCTCCATATTTTGCGCACAACTAAAAGCCACCACAGGTATACAATGTAGATGGGTGGATAGTATAGTATTATATTACTTATGGACGACGAGTGATGACACAGAGGTAGGTACAGCCGTGGCCTACCGTACTGCTACTTATATATATAATATACTGTATAACGGACCTGGTGGACACTGTCAGCAGACTGCTAAACTAGTATGAAGAAAAAAACAACAACACAGGTATATAATGTAGATGGATGGATAGTATAGTATTATATTACTTATGGACGACGAGTGCACTGATGACACAGAGGTAGGTACAGCCGTGGCCTACCGTACTGCTGCTTATATATATAATATACTGTATAACGGACCTGGTGGACACTGTCAGCAGACTGCTAAACTAGTATGAAGAAGAAAAAAACACCACAGGTATACAATGTAGATGGATGGATAGTATAGTATTATATTACTTATGGACGACGAGTGACAACACAGAGGTAGGTACAGCCGTGGCCTACCGTACTGCTGCTCATATATATAATATACTGTATAACGGACCTGGTGGACACTGTCAGCAGACTCCTAAACTACTAGTATGAAGAAGATAGAAAAAAAAACCCCACCACAGGTAGGTAGGTATACAATTATGGACGAGCACTGACGACACAGAGATAGCCACAGCCGTGGACTACCGTACTGCGTCTGCTAGTATAGATAATATACTAAATATATTACTACTGTAGGTATATAATATAATGACGGACCTGGTGGACACTGTCAGCAGACTCCTAAACTACTAGTATGAAGAAGATAGAAAAAAAAACCCCACCACAGGTAGGTAGGTATACAATTATGGACGAGCACTGACGACACAGAGATAGCCACAGCCGTGGACTACCGTGCTGCGTCTGCTAGTATAGATAATATACTAAATATATTACTACTGTAGGATTATAATGACGGACCTGGTGGACACTGTCAGCAGACTCCTAAACTACTAGTATGAAGAAGATAGAAAAAAAAAACCCCACCACAGGTAGGTATACAATTATGGACGAGCACTGACGACACAGAGGTAGCCACAGCCGTGGACTACCGTACTGCGTTTGCTAATATAGAGATGATAATGATATAAAAAATATATATATATCACTACTGCAGGTATATATATATAATATATAATGACGGACCTGCTGGACGTTGTCAGCAGACTGCTGAACTACTAGTATGAAGAAGATAGAAAAAAAAAACCCACCACAGGTAGGTATACAATTATGGACGAGCACTGACGACACAGAGGTAGCCACAGCCGTGGACTACCGTACTGCGTCTGCTAATATAGAGATGATAATGATATAAAAAATATATATATATCACTACTGCAGGTATATATATATATAATATATAATGACGGACCTGCTGGACGCTGTCAGCAGACTGCTGAACTACTAGTATGAAGAAGATAGAAAAAAAAAAAACCCACCACAGGTAGGTATACAATTATGGACGAGCACTGACGACACAGAGGTAGCCACAGCCGTGGACTACCGTACTGCGTCTGCTAATATAGAGATGATAATGATATAAAAAATATATATATATCACTACTGCAGGTATATATAATATATAATGACGGACCTGCTGGACGCTGTCAGCAGACTGCTGAACTACTAGTATGAAGAAGATAGAAAAAAAAAACACCCACCACAGGTAGGTATACAATTATGGACGAGCACTGACGACACAGAGGTAGCTACAGCCGTGGACTACCGTACTGCGTCTGCTAATATAGAGATGATAAAGATGATAGAGATGAACAAAAAAAATATAACAGTACTGCAGGTAAATATTTATATAATATAATGAATGATGGACCTGCTGGACACTGTCAGCAGAATGCGTTTATAGAATAAAAAAAAAAAAACACCACAGGAGTGTTTGTTTAACTTTTTCAGGCAGACAATATACTGGTGGTCAGTGGTCACACTGGCAGCAAAAGTGTGCACTGTACTCCTGCTATAACTGCTCCCCAGTCTCCCCCACAATTAAGCTGTGTGAGCAGCACTGGCAGTGAGCACTCAGCACAGTCAGATATAATACATACATAGATGATATATTATCATTATCATATTATCATGCAGCACACTGAGGCTGAGCACAGATATGGTATGTGACTGTGTATCGTTTTTTTTCAGGCAGAGAACCGATTAAAATTAAACTGGTGGTCAGTCACACTATCAGCAAAACTCTGCTGCACTGTACTGAGTACTCCTCCTAATGCTCCCCAAATTAGTAAATCAACTCAAGTGTCTCTGACTCTCTAATCTAATCTAAACGGAGAGGACGCCAGCCACGTCCTCTCCCTATCAATCTCAATGCACGTGTGAAAATGGCGGCGACGCGCGGCTCCTTATATAGAATCCGAGTCTCGCGAGAATCCGACAGCGGGATGATGACGTTCGGGCGCGCTCGGGTTAACCGAGCAAGGCAGGAGGATCCGAGTCTGCTCGGACCCGTGCAAAAAAAGCTGAAGTTCGGGGGGGTTCGGATTCCGAGGAACCGAACCCGCTCATCTCTAATATATATATATATATATATACATACATATAAATCGATATTTGGGACTCTGTCTCTTAATTACCGCCACTGTTTAATTCCTGGAAGTGCTGCCTGTCTCTGCCAGTTGTATATGTGTTAACAGTGGAGAATTGAGTGCTATTTTTCTTTATACACACATACACTCATAAAAAAAATATATACATACACATCTATACATACACGTACACATATAGATAGATAGATATATAATACACACACACACTTGTATTTTATATATATATATATATATACATATATATATATACATATATATATATATATATATATATATATATATACACTGTATATAGGAACCTCAACTTCAAATTTAATTAATGACAAAATACAGCCTGTCTCACGTTTGCTTGACTCACAGAACAGTAGGAGAAGAGCTTGAAGTTCTCTCCTCCAACAAGCACATCCACATAGCATGCTGTCAGCTGTGACTGTGTGCAGTGCACGGCACGCTAGGAATCCTGCTTCCTCTGGCTGCCGAGTGACAGCTCAGCTGTCCAATGGTATGTGCAGCAGCAGCCTGCGGCTCCGTGACTGGCTGGAGCGTAGGCTGCAGCTACACACACCATTGGACAGTTGAGCTGTCACTCGTCAGGCAGCCCAGCAAAGCTCTGCAGCTGTGAAGCGGTGTCAGAGGGGAGTGCAGTGCTGCGGATCAGATCAGTACATAGATCCGATCTGTGGCAGGGGGGCCTTTCAGATTGGGGGGCCCGGGGTACTTAACCCCAGAAACCCCCCCCCCCCTTAATCCGGCTCTGAATGTACCCCCAGTTCACCATGTCGACAACTCGACATATGATCCGAGTATCATGATTATGGTCATGCTGCATGTCGACAGGTTGATCCAGTTAACATTCACTTGTCGACCTGATGACTATCGACAAGTCATGCCACACACCCTGCAATATCCTTGTCTACGTAGACTGTAGACTCCTGACTGCATCACATTTCGTTACATTATGTAATGAGAATGTTAATACTGGTTGGTGAGACACCATTGTAGATAACTATAACTAGCCATATATGCCAAGTGTGTAATTAATTGAGGCTTCATCAAAGGGGCTATTTAGCAGTGGAAAGGGGCCCATACATTATGGGAGAATTGGGCTCGGTCGGAGGATTGGAGAGATCCAACATGGCTAAAAAATGGTTGGGATTTTTAACATTTTACATTTCCCTGACAGATCACCGATTACTGATGTCTGCTGATCAGCGAATTGGATCAGCTGAACAGGGAATATGAGCTACAGCTGTCTGGCGCACAGTAGTTGATCCAGAAATTGCAGTTTTTCCTTAGAAAGTAACAAGGATGGGCTCACACTGGTGTCACCAGTACTTTGCCAACATAAATTGAACCCATATAACCCATTCATTGCTTTAAGTTTATTTTTAATGCTATACACAGGAAATTCTTATTTTATAGAACTTGAGAAAGACTACTAGATGATACTTTTAAAAACAATATAGTCAGTGCTATTTTTCAGCTGGAACCAGCATAAGCTGAGTTCCTGAACCACTCATTAAATATGACATCATCAGGAACCAGGTTCCTGAACCTGTCCTGGGACAAAATGTATTTTCCATAAGATAAGTTTTATTTTAAAGTCCATTTTGAGTGCCTTCTTATCTAAAAACGATCTATCATCTGTCCATCTATAACTTTTTTAATAGCTCCGTCCTCGGACTCGTAGTTCCTAAACCTATTTTTCCCCAAAAATAGTACTGGTGTAATTGGCATTGCTGAGGGCATAGTGTTTCTGGCACTGCTGGGGACATTGTGTATCTGGCACTGCTGGGGGCATTGTGTATCTGTCACTGCAGTGAGCATTGTCTTTCTGGCACTGCTGGGTGCATTATGTAACTGGCACTGCTGGGGGCATTGTGTAAATGACACTACTGGGGGCATTATGTGTATCTGGCACTACTGGTGGTATTATGTTTATATATGGCAGTACTTGGGGCATTATGAGTTTAAAAAAAAAATAATGTACCAATTGATGCGCCGCTCCTTTTGTAGCTCCACCCACATCACCGCTCACCTCTGCCCCATGCAAGTGGGGGAGATATAACATGTGCACAGTTGCGGATCTTGCCACAGGCAAGCAGGACTTTTGCCCGGGGTGCCGCCTTCCGGAGGGTGCTGGCGCCATCTAGAGGGCGCCGCACCATGGCAAGATCCGCCACTGCTGTGCTCTCCGCTGCCGGCTGTGCGGCTGTGTCCCCTGTGAAGGGAACTAGACGCTACGCGTCTAGTTTCCCTTCGTGGAGAGGACCTTTGCTGAGCGGTGCGCGATGACGTCATCGCGCACCGCTCAGCATTTAAGCGGCGCTACTACTACACAGGGGGTGTAACTGACCACTCCCCCTGTATTAAGCCACGCCCCCATTTACTGCCCGGGGCGCAGAGAGGGCACGAACCGGTCCTGCATGTGCAGAGAGAGTTAGATTTGGGTTGGGTGTGTTCAAACTGAAATCTAATTTGCAGTGTAAAAATAAAGCAGCAAGTACTTACTCTGCACTGAAACAGAATAACCCACCCAAATCTAACTCTCTCTGCACATGTTATATCTGCCATCCCCCCCCCCCCCCCCCCTCCTCCATCCCCTTCTTCCCTGCAGGACACATGGTTTTGCCCATTAGATAAAGATTTTGCTTTTGCGATCAACCTTGAATTAAGCCCAAAGACCTTTGGTGGACATAATAATCTAGATTCAAACCACATACATAGGTTTTAATCTGGGTTTACAATGTTGAAGAACTGGTTGTATTTTAGTTGTATTATATATAGAAAAACATTACACAAATCTCTATAGCTGAAAAGCGATGGCTGTGAGAGGAGGTCAATGTCCCCTCAGCTCCCCTCCTCTTGTGAGAGACGATCATCCATCTGGGAACAGAAGGAGCGTGGAGTTTGTGTGACATGGGAAAACTGAGGGGGAAAGGGCAGAGAATTTGGGGAAAAATGCCAAGTTTTTAGTTAACTCTGCAAAGTTTAATTTAAAATGCGTCATCCATGTATGTGAATATGTGTGCGATGTAAAGTGAGAAGAAAGAAATCAAGATAGGCAGCAATTTATGAAGAGTACAAAATATAACAGAGAGAAACCATCTCTGTTTAGATGAGTATATTAGTTATTGTTGAGGGTTATGCTGCACCTGCATAATAAAGTAGAAGAGGTACTTCAGCTACATACATTACAGGAGGTGGAGTTACTAACATAAGCAGTTTTTTGACATTTGAATACAGTATATAATGACAGCAATATCCATGTGGTAGGCTATTCCTTATGGCAAGTCGGTCCATTTTGTGTGTGCTTCAGCGCTATCTCCTGCTACTTTACTGTGAAGCAAGGCGACCACTTTTACTAAGATGGCAACCTCAACCTTTAGTGCACATGCGTAAACCCGTGCCTTGTGCCAATTAACATGTGACATAGTAACATAGTTTCTGAAGTTGAAAAAAGACAATTTGTCCATCAAGTTAAACATGTGCGTGACTGTGATGCTCAACTCCCAACCTATCCTGACTGTCGTGGGACAGTCCCCTCTTTTGGGCACTGTCCAGCTGTCCCACCCACGGCCCACAGTGTCCTGCAGTGGGGAGGGAGGGGGGGGGGGGGGGCTGCAGTTGGAAGACTCCATGGGGTCTATTCATGAAGTAGTGAAAAGAGTGGAGAAGTGAGCTAGTGGAGAAGTTGCCCATGGTAACCAATCAGCATTGAAGTAACATTTATAATTTGCATACTATACAACTGTACGGAGCAGCTGATTGGGTGCCATGAGCAACTTCTCCACAGGCTCACTTCTCCACTCTTTTCACTGCTTCATGAATAGACCCCTACCACTCACTGCTCTGCTTACAGCAGTGAGGGCAGGATGTACTAAGCTTAGAAAAGTGATAAATTAACTGTGATAAAGTACCAGCCAATCAGCTCCTAACTGCCATGTCACAGGCAGGTTTTGAAAAATGACAGGAGGTGATTGGCTGGTACTTTATCACAGTGAAATTATCACATTTCTAAGCTTAGTACATCCCGCCCTGAGTAACAGCAGAGCAGCGGTGAATAGCTGTCTATTCACGGGAGACAGAGGGAGTGTGGGTATGCCAGCAGCTCCCAGAGTGCTGGACATGCCCCTTTAGTGACAGAAATAGGGTGTGTGGTTTATGGCTGTGGCATTTCCATGAAGCCACGCCCCTTTTTGGGCACACGTGGCTTCGCCGCACACAGAAGTCCAGAGTTTCTAAACTTCAATGTTGGGATGTATGGTGATGTACTGCAAGGACATGCAGCACATGTTCCTCCGGGGAAGACTTATTGCAGATATCACTATCAGCATTACTGCTACTGCTGTCTCTGGTAACATAACCGCTTACTCTGTACTACACTCTGTTACTGCTGTTACTGCTGACAACCACTGTTATACCAAACCTCCAAACTAGGGACGTGCGGTAAAGAAAATGGCACAAGAGGCACTTGCTAGTACCAGATCTTACACACAATATATGAGCACAAGGGGTTGGGATTGGAAATGCCGGCATTCAGGATTCCGATTGTAAGAATAGTGATCGCAGCATCCCGATGTTCAGAAGCCCAACAGAGGAGGCAAGTATTATACTTACACTTACAATATAGTGTGTACACACGGTGCAATATAGTGCACCATGGCCCTCATTCCGAGTTGATCGGTCGCAAGGCGAATTTAGCAGAGTTACACACGCTAAGCCGCCGCCTACTGGGAGTGTATCTTAGCATGTTAAAATTGCGACCGATGTATTCGCAATATTGCGATCACAAACTACTTAGCAGTTTTAGAGTAGCTCCACACTTACTCTGCCTGTGCGATCAGTTCAGTGCTTGTCGTTCCTGGTTTGACGTCACAAACACACCCAGCGTTCGCCCAACCACTCCCCCGTTTCTCCGGCCACTCCTGCGTTTTATCCGGAAACGGTAGCGTTTTCATCCACACGCCCATAAAACGCCGTGTTTCCGCCCAGTAACACCCATTTCCTGTCAATCACATTACGATCGCCGGAGCGATGAAAAAGCCGTGAGTAAAAATACTATCTTCATAGCAAAGATACTTGGCGCAGTCGCAGTGCGAATATTGCGCATGCGCACTAAGCGGAATTTCACTGCGATGCGATGAAAAATACCGAGCGAACGACTCGGAATGAGGGCCTATATCGCACTCTAGCCAGGTAGTATGCAACATATTGCAAAAAATTGCAACATGTATACCCAGCTTAATAATTTCTTATCACAAATATGAAAAAGTTCAACACTAATACCCCTTTCACACCGCACAAATAACCCAGTATCAACCTGGTATATTGCCATATTGATATTTTATAGTGTGCTGCGCTAATGTAGTGTGTGGTAAGCAGCTCAAATAAATAGATAATATCTTAGGAAAAAGGGGGAGATTATGAGCGCTGAGTTATGTGTAGGTGTTAGGGCTTGGGACAAACACCGCTTTGTAGTATGGGGATAGGGGGGAGGTGTTAGGAAAGAAAATGGTTTAGAATAGAATGAAACCAAGATACATAATAAATAATAAGTAAAAGCAAAAAAAATCGAAAAATTTAAAAATCTTGCAAAACAATTATTAGCACAAACAAATGTAAACAGATTTTTGAAAATAAGTTTTTTTGTTGTAGAAGGCAATATGCTTTAGTCCATTGGGGGTCATTCCGAGTTGTTCGCTCGTTGCCGATTTTCGCAACGGAGCGATTAAGGCAAAAATGCGCATGCGCATGGTACGCAGCGCGTATGCGCTAAGTATTTTAGCACAAAACGTAGTAGATTTACTCACGTCCGAACGAAGAATTTTCATCGTTGAAGTGATCGGAGTGTGATTGACAGGAAGTGGGTGTTTCTGGGCGGAAACTGACCGTTTTCTGGGAGTGGCTGGCCGAATGCAGGGCGTGTTTGTGATATCAAACCAGGAACGAAACGGGCTGAGCTGATTGCAGTGTAGGTGTAAGTCTCGAGCTACTCAGAAACTGCTAAGAATTATTTATTCGCAATTCTGCTACTCTTTTGTTCGCTATTCTGCTAAGCTAAGATACACTCCCAGAGGGCGGCGGCCTAGCGTGTGCAATGCTGCTAAAAGCAGCTAGCGAGCGAACACCTCGGAATGAGGGCCATTATGTGCTCATCTGGGCTGGTGCCTAAGCCATCCCTATCTTACCCTGCAAGCGCCGTCTACCGCTGTTGTCTTGGCTGTGGCTGCATTGCGGGTATATGGTCAAACAACCCCTACTAGAAAAACATCTTAACGTGGAAAAGAAATATAGATGATGTATTCTTCATTTGGACAGGGCCACAGAGAGAACTAGATTCATTCCTGACATATATGAACACCAACTCCCTAAATTTAGAGTTCAGCAAGTAGCCAGCAAATGGTCGTATTTTTAGAACTAGAAATCTATGTAAAAGAGAACAAACTGCAAACAAGAACACACATTAAGAAAGTAAATGGCAACACCTTGCTTTCACAATTAGCAACCACCACAGGTAATGGATCAGGAACATTCCAGAAGGACAGTTTCGTAGATTATGAAGAAACTGCACGGAAGATACCATATTTAAACACCTAAGTGAGAAACTTAAAGAGAAATTTGAGCAAAAGGGCTACAAAGAATCAGTACTACAACAACTGGCGAATATCAGCAAACTAGAAAGAAAATAACTTATAAACTATAAACCTAAATGAACAAGACAGACAAATTTCATAAACATCCTAATGATACTCGGTGGACCCCTTCATTCAGAGTAAAGCATTCATATACCTCAAATACCAAGAAATAATGACACGGAGACTTGAATTTGGCAGAAAAATTGCTAGCTATTTATTGTAGCAAACCTGTAATTGAAAATTTTGTTAACATGCCGATTCAGCCGGCATATGGTGGCAGAAAAAAGAACGGCTCTATTGAACTGACGCTAACCTTAAAAACGTTAAAATTCAAAACTATCCTAATTTAAATACAAACTATAAAATCGGTAATAGGTGCCCAACTCAACCCCCACAGTGACTACCCACCCTGATGGGTGCCTGCCGCTGCCCCCGGAAGGGTGGTCGAGCGGCCCTAAAAGTCGATGGAGGTGAGTGCACCTAAACCACACCAAACTGTAAATCACTACAGCTAACAATACAAACTACAACCTGCCGTTCTTTTCCGCCAATAAATAGCCAACGCTAAACCAGCCAACAATTCAACGCCAAGGCACTCCGTGCCAGAACATCTACCAACAGGGCGGGAAGGCAATTCAGCAACAAGAGAGACCAGGCTGGGCCTCGCATTCCCTATATATATTAACCCTCCCCTTTTTCCAAATGCTGTACTTTCCTCACAGCTAGGTCCACCCCCTCACAGGATGTTTAACTCTTTCCTTTCCTATGCAGTCAATTCTCTCTCCTAAACATCCTAATGATACTCGGTGGACCCCTTCATTCAGAGTAAAGCATTCATATACCTCAAATACCAAGAAATAATGACACGGAGACTTGAATTTGGCAGAAAAATTGCTAGCTATTTATTGTACCCTAACCATTAGCAAACCTGTAATTGAAAATTTTGTTAACATGCCGATTCAGCCGGCATATGGTGGCAGAAAAAAGAACGGCTCTATTGAACTGACGCTAACCTTAAAAACGTTAAAATTCAAAACTATCCTAATTTAAATACAAACTATAAAATCGGTAATAGGTGCCCAACTCAACCCCCACAGTGACTACCCACCCTGATGGGTGCCTGCCGCTGCCCCCGGAAGGGTGGTCGAGCGGCCCTAAAAGTCGATGGAGGTGAGTGCACCTAAACCACACCAAACTGTAAATCACTACAGCTAACAATACAAACTACAACCTGCCGTTCTTTTCCGCCAACAGCGAAAGACTCCTCCCCAGAGTCTTCGCACCGCCACCATAACCTTACCCTAACTCCTGCAACACTAGACACAGATCCTCCAGGAAAAACGTCATCCCCTCTTTGGATAGATGCACACCATCAGGCCGAAAAAGGTGACTGTCTCGGAACCGAATCCTAGGGTGGCGAACCACTTTGCCTCCGTGGGACAACACCCACTTCGCCACCGCCCCATTCACCTTTTGCCTGGCTTCATCAATCAGGCGACCATCCGCCACACCTCGCCAATTCAACCTTGGCACCATCAAAGAGAACACCAAGACACAATTAGTCCATGCTGCGGCCACACTGGCCAGATCCTTTATCATGGCCCACCGCAGCTCCAAAGATGTCCTCTTCCCCAGGTCGTTGCCCCCTAAATGGACAACCAGCACCCTTGGGACTCCATGCTCATTGGCCTGACTGACTAGTCTACTCTTCAGATCTTTCCACATCATCCCCCGCCAACCAAGCCAACGAACTCCATGAGCCCAAGGAAACATCTGTGCCCCCTCCGAGGCCAAAAACCTGGCTGCCCAATACACATAAGAGTGGCCAACCACCCAGATAGCCAAGTCATCGTCAAACCAACCTGAAGAAAAGGAAAGGGGTAAAATTGGTTACTAATTATCTATAGCATTGTTATTAAACGCATTAACCTGAAGGATCTGCCAAAAGAAAAAATTGAGATTTCGTTTATTGCAGAAGTCACGGCCTAGCCGATCTGCACAAGCTTCCAGCCAATTTGAAGCAGAACATAAACACACAAATGGGAAGATCAAAATTAAAATAAGAAATTAAACGGGGGGGGGGGGGGAGGGGGGTAAAAATGGGAAAAACATGTAATCACTCAGCTGGAGGTGAAAGCGTAAAAACCTGCTGAGGGACTTTGATTAGAACTGATCAGCCGAATTGTGGATTAGAATTCAGTCCGTCAAGTCAGGCAAAAAATCGCAAAAGAACTCCAGACCCCCGCTGCCAGCAGCGGCGAGTGGCTAATCCCTGAGTAGGATAAAAAGGGGGGACAAACAGACGCATAACACAAGGACGTACTGAACTGTACAACATGCCTTATAACAACTACAACTAAACAAAACCCCATGCAAGCAAGCATCTCATGCAACGGGGCGAATATATCGTCCGTAACTTGACGACTTCCATCGCCCCACCGCCTGGATTTCAGCCAACGTCGCAGCTCCGATGCGGAAGGAATGCATCCCGAAAGCAACGGGTGGAAGGCCCAAGCTCGCCAGACAGCGACTTAGCATCCAACGAAACTGATATTTCTTCACTGGCAGACCGTCATAATGAAGCAACCATGACCCCCGACCATCGGGCCGTACTGCCGCATATTGAACTGCCAACCTCACTGGGCAAATGCTCTCCTCGAGTGCCGGAACCAAGGTGACCCATTGACCTCTACCCACTTGGTCCGTCTTAGAGCGACGCAATCTGCACAGCAAGGACCTCTCACCCACCACCACGTCCTCAAGAAGCATGCGCGAATCTGCTCGCTTAGAAGGCGCCACCAGCTCCGAAACCCAAAAGGCACCGTGATAAGCCATTGAGAACGCCAACTTTTGAGCGTGTTCGGAGCGACTGACCGCATCGCTAGACCCTCCAGTCCGGCCCGATCACCTGCCAGACATAACCGGGAAATTGAAAAACCTTGCTCATCGGCCTCGGGTGCCAACAAACAAAACCTTTCCCACTCACCTCGTGACAACGCGTCGGCAATTCCATTCTCCAAACCAGGCACATGCTGCGCGCGGAACCACACGTTCCTATGCAAGCATGTCAACAGCAACTGCCCCAGCACCCTCAGGACCACCAGCGACTTCGCCCTCTGGTTATTAATCGCATGCACCACGCCCAGATTGTCACATCTAAACAAGATGCTGCGATGCGCCAGACGATCGCCCCAAACCTCCAGCGCCACCATAATGGGGAAAAGCTCCAGCAGCAAAAGGTCCTTAGTTAAACCCTCGCGATGCCATTCCGCCGGCCACGAGGCCGCGCACCAAGATCCCTCCTGATAGCAACCGAACCCAGAGGAACCCGCCGCGTCGGTAAACAGCTGCCGCCCGGCGCTGTCGACCGTTGGGGCCTGCCATATACACACTCCGTTGAAGTCCTCCAGGAACGAGGCCCATACGGCCAAATCCCTCTGAATCTCGGAGGACAAGCGCACGAAATGATGCGGTCTAGCACACCCCACAGTCGCCCTTTCCAGCTTCCGGCAGAAAAACCCTGCCCATCGGGATTACCCGACAAGCAAAGTTCAAAATGCCCAGCAAGGACTGCGCCTGCCGCAGAGTGACTTTGCGCGACCTTCCGAACCGGCAAATAGCCTCGCGGAGCCTCGCAACCTTGTCCGGATGCAGACGACACGATCCCGCCACCGTGTCGATTTCTATCCCCAAAATGACAAACAGGAGACCGGTCCCTCCGTTTTATCTTCGGCCACGGGAACGCCGAAGTGAAAAAAACAGAGCTCGGATGCTGGACAGCAAGTCGCCGCACAGTGGTGAATTTGCAGGACCCACACACAGGAAGTCATCGAGGTAATGGGCGACCCCGTGACCCCTTGACGAAGACTCTACGCACCAAAGAAGGAATGTGCTAAAACGTTCGAAGAACGAGCAGGACACGGAACATCCCATCGGCAAACACTTGTCGATGAAATACTCCGATCCAATCCGAAAACCCATAAAACGGAATGAGTCCGGATGCAACGGCAGCAACCGAAACGCGGATTCCACATCCATCTAGCCATAAGGGCCCCAGGCCCGTAACTACGGACCAGCTCTAGCGCCTCGTCAAACGACTGATACACCACCGAGCAATGAGCCGGCGGAATCGCGTCGTTGACCGATGACCCCGACGGGTAAGAAAGATGCTGAATGAGCCTAAAAGCACCTGGAGTCTTCTTGGGAACCACCCCCACTGGGGAGATGACCAAGTCATCCACCGGGGTTGAGTTAAACGGTCCCTCCATCCTACCCAGCCTAACCTCCTTATCCACTTTCTCCTGCAGAACCGACGGCAAGGCACGAGCAGACTGGAGATTCCGTTGGGCCCGGACCGACACATTGCTCGCAACAGGCAAGCGAAAACCAAAACAAAAACCGTCAAACAAAAACTGCGCGTCCGCCCTATTTGGATACCACTGCAACCACTTGCCCATTGTATCCAAATTAATTGGCGTTGGAGCTCCGCTGAGCGCCCCCGCTTCCCCCAGGACTCGGGTAATTTTGCTTACCCCGGGCACCCTGGCGACTGCCTTTAAAACAGGTAGAGGCTGGGTGGTAGCCGCCACATTGCAAGCACAAATGTCGAAACCGACACTGCTTGCCGAAGGAACAGGACGCATTGTTAAACGGGAAGCACTTCCCTTTTGTGACGGCCTGCCCCCCTCCGCGGACGGCCGGCCTACCTGCCTTGCCCGATCCACCATCCCCGCCGGTCCCTTGGGCGGACGACCCTGCGCGGTGCCCGTCCGCCCCCGGATTCCGGGGCTCCCTAGCCTGTTGAGAAGCCCGGGTGACTTGGAGCCAGACTTCGACGTCCTTGCATCCAAAGTCAATCACTTGCAAGCAGTCCTGCTTCTACCGGAATTTCTCATCGTACATCCGCCATTCGATGCCCGACGATGTACGCTGCATGTCGTGGATTAAATGCAGGTATCGAATGACATTCATATGCTCGTCCGGCCTGTCTTCCAGGTAACAAGCCGCGAAGACACAAAAACCGGCGAACCAGTTATCGAAGGTACGGAAAGCCTCGGCCCCGATACCCTTCTTCGCTGACGCCGGCTTATAGTCCTTCTTTGCGTCCTTCGTCAATACGAACATATCAACGTAATCAAAACTATGGTGTGAATAGCTGTCCGTGGTGTGGATGTTCTTCTCCTCCACCGCTGCGTCCAGCGGGGAGGCGGAGTGTGGCGGGGTTTCAGCGGGTGACGTCACTCGGCGGCGTCTGATCTCTCTGGCGGCAGTGTGTCTTCCTGATACCGCTATCCACCAACGCGTTTCGTGCTTTTACTAGCACTTCATCAAGGTAGGATATTTAGTATTCACACCATCAGGCTGAGGAATCCCGTGGACCGGTAGTGAGGTAGGGAAAGCTAGATCTCTCATGGACTGTGCTTACCGCATACAAAGCTCTTAAAAAGAGCTGTAAACATACGCTAACAAAAATCTTTTTTACAGGTGCCACATAGTTTTAATTTGTTTTCCTAGCGCTCACCATTTTACCAGTTTTTTATTATTTATTTGAGCTGCTGTAATAACACAAAAGCGCATGAAACACCATAATTCCATATCAACGTAATCACCCCTGCATATTTTCCTACGGCAGCTGTCCCTCAGTCCCCGCATCACGGCAGTGTAATCGCAGTGGACTACCCCAGGCAAATCGCGCCGCTTCTTGGCCCTGCAAGCATCCTCGCTAAGCCGCCTCCGCCTCTTTCGTCTCTCCTGCTGACGTGCCGCCCTCTTGGCGAATTTCGTCGCACGCTTCTTCGCCCTAGTCGTACTACTGACTTCGGACGCCGGCGACGACAGTGAAGAGGAAGCGAAAGAGCTGCGAGAACTAGATCGCGTGCTGGAGCCGACCCCGATTGTACCACCTCACCTGATGCCGACGACTGCTCGGACCCGGAATCCTCCAGTGTGGCAAATGCGACATCCTCATCTTCGGTCTCTGCCATCTCAACTTCTCCACGATCACCTGAAGAAGAAGACGGAGCAAAGGACCCGGACACCAAACGCGGCGCATGCCAAGCACCCCTGGGCGTAAGCGTCCCCGCGTCGCTCGTCCGTTCGTCCCGCATGGCACGATAATCCAGCTGCGCCGCGGCCGCCCCCAGCTCCCGGCAGGCGCGAGCGACTCGTTGCGCCGCCGACACCGACCGCGTACCGGACCCACCTGCTACTGCATGCGAGCCGGAACGCCTTGCCGCCCCCGGGGACGCGGCAGCGGCCAGCGGGCCCAATGCCGCCACCACAGTGGACAGGGCCGACGCCAGCTGCCCAGAGGGGTCCTGACCACCCCAAAACTCTCTGCCGACCTGCGCAGGCTCCCCTGCCGAAGCCGGCGTGCCCCTTCCCGCCCGACGCCCGACAGGTGCCGACGGGGGCCCGGCTCCCGGGGCCCAGACCGACCCGGTGGGGAACCGGCAGCGCCCCTGACCACTAGCGGCCTGGTCCCCCACCAGTCGCTGTTCTCCCCCCGCGCCTGCCTCCCGGTGCCAGCGCTGACCCAACTTACAAAACCCCCGCGCGCACCCTCCCCCCGCAGGTCGGAGCTCCCTCCGCCCGCTGGTAGGGCGCCGCGGCGTGACTCTCTGCTGCCCTCCATACTATACTCCCTTCTGTCTCCCCCACTGCCGCTCCCCCTCCCTCGCTCCCCGCCGGACTCCAGCTGCAAGGGAGCGGGCTGGGAAGACAGGGAGACGAGCGGCGCCGCTGCGCGCACACGTGCGCGCAGCGGCGCCGCCTGTGGAGAGCGTGGGCACGCGCGCACCTCGTGCGCGCGTCCCGCCTCTAACCGCCTCCAAGCCACTGTCCGTGCCGTGTGCCTCAGCTGACGGACGGGGCCCCGCGACGGGCCTCGTCCGACCACCTACATCCATCCGCCCGCTCGCCCCTCCTCGCCCGGCACCTCTTCGCGGCCGGGACGAGGGGGAAGAGACTGGGGACGGGTCCGTCGCCATGGACGGCCGCCCGCCGCGGCGCACATGCGCATGCCCGGCACTGAGGTCTCCACTGCCGCACCCGGAGGCGAGGGCCGATGCCCGTCTCCCTCCAGGTGTCCTGCATGTTCCCCCAGCCCTCTCCGCCGCCCGCTCCCGGCCGGCACCACCGTCACGGCCCCAAGCGGCCCGGATGACCGGGTCCGCCGGGCCCCATCACCACCAGAGCCCGTGAAGGCCCCAGATGACGGGAAGCCGTCCTCAGGGCCAGCCAGCCCGTCCTCGTGCCCAGACCCACCGCCTGATGCGCGGTAGCGGGCTGGGGTCCCGGCGGAGCAGCGAGGGCGAGATGAAGCCATGCCAAGCAGTAGAGTTAGAATGCTAAATGTATAAATTGCACAAAGCAAAGTGAACAGTATAATGGGGAGACTCTGCTATGCAGCACTCACCCCAAGGCAATTCAGCAACAAGAGAGACCAGGCTGGGCCTAGCATTCCCTATATATATTAACCCTCCCCTTTTTCCAAAGGCTGTACTTTCCTCACAGCTAGGTCCACCCCCTCACAGGATGTTTAACTCTTTCCTTTCCTATGCAGTCAATTCTCTCTCCTTCTTCACCCAACACAACAGCAGTCACACAGAAATTGAGAAGATTTTAAACACTCATTGGTATATCCTCCTTTTGGATAAAAACTTAAAGAAAGAACTACCTCAAAAACCAAAGATTATATACCCAGTGGCGTAACTAGTAACTACTGCCCCCGCAGTCCCCGCGGTGGCTTGGAGGCGCAGGGCTGCGGGGGGCGCCGCCACTGATTTAGTGCAGATTGACACGCGGACGAGCCGTCCGCATGTCAATCTGCTGTCTCCCTCCTTCCCTCCGCTGATGCTGCTGCTGTTGCTGCTTCTTGAGGGGAGGAGAGCGCACAGCGTGCGCCTCTCCTGCCCCTCTGTGTCTACTTTCAATTCGGCGCCGGCCCGTGAGCCAATCAGAGCTTGCGGTCCGGCAGCCAAGGCTCCTGATTGGCTGCTGGACTGCGAGCTTTGATTGAAAGTAGACACCTGCACCGGCGGAGACTGAGCTGAGGGGCAGGAGAGGCGCACGCTGTACTCTCCTCCCCTAACACTAAAACACAGGGCAGCAGCAGCAGCGCGGTAAGGACATTTGTAACTGGCACTGGGGGTATATCTGAATCTGGCACTGGGGGTATATCTGGCATTGGGGGCATTTCTGTGTCTGGCACGGGGGGCATATCTAGCACTGGGGGCATCTCTGTATCTGGCATTGGGGGGCATTTATGTATCTGGCACTGGAGACATATCTGGCATTGGGGGCATTTATGTATCTGGCACTGGGGGCATATCTGAATCTGGCACTGGAGGCATATCTGGCATTGGGGGGCATTTCTGTATCTGACACTGGGATCATCTCTGTATCTGGCGTGGGGGCATATCTGGCACTGGGGGCATATCTGGTACTGTGGGGGCATTTCTGTATCTGGTACTGGGGGCATAACTGGCACTGGGGGGACAGGTGTATCTGGCACTGGGGGCATTTCTGTATCTGGCACTGGGGGCATATCTGTATCTGGCACTGGGGGCATATCTGGCACTGTGAGGCAATGTGTACCTGGCACTGTGGGGGAATATCTGGCACTGGGAGCACAGCCCTAGCAACAAGCATTACCCCCTTGGTTACAAGCACAACACCCAGCACATGATACCTCTGGCAACAAGCATAACACCTACCGCATGTAACCCCTGGCAACGCGTATGACACCCTGAGCATGACAACCCCTGGCACTGTGCATGGAATCGAGAGCATGAAATCCCTGGCAACGAGCAGGTAATTTAAAAGTAATTAGAAGCCTTACTGTAGGTCTTAATGTGTAATGGGCATTGCGGTGTGTGGCATAATGTATCACGGACATTGCGGTGTGTGGTATACTATATCATGGACATTGTAGTTTGTGGTATCATGTCTCGGGCATTGCAGTGTGTGGCATCATTTATAATGGGCATTGCGGTGTGTGGCATAGGGTTTAACGTGCATTGCGGTAGGTGTCACAGGCATTACGGTGTGTGGCATAATATGTCACAGGCATTACGGTGTGTGGTATAATGTGTCAGGGGCATTACGGTGTGTGGTATAATGTGTCAGGGGCATTACGGTGTGTGGTATAATGTGTCGGGCATTACGGTGTGGCATATTGTGTAATGGGCATTATGGTGTGTGGCATTATGTCTAAGGGCCATTGCAGTGTGTGGCATAATGTGTAAGGGGCATTACTATAAGGAGGAAAAATGACAAATAATGTTAGGGACATGAATCAGGATTATTATTTTTCCCTGTGGTGGCCAATGTCTCGGCGTGCAGGTTGCAAAACTGGGGTATAAGGAAAACTTTACCTGCATTGTCTCACCCCTTTCAGTGAAGCCACACCCATTTTAGTGAGACCACGTCCCCTTTTCGCCGTGCGCGCATCTTCACTTTTATAGTGCCATTTATGGGAGGGGGGGGGGGGGGGGCGCCAGAGAATTTTTTGGCTTGGGGGAGAAAAATTCCTAGTTACGCCACTGTATATACCGTAAAGCCAAGAACCTCAAGCAAACATTAACAAGAAGCCACCTTCCAGAACCAGAACAACGAAATACAAAAACAGGATCAGATGGTTTTCACTACTGCACAAACTGTATGGGGTGCAGAAACAACAACAAAGGGACAAAATCAATAAAAACAATAAAATCAATAATAACACAACAAGAATACAGAATTAAAGAACAAATATCCTGCCACTCGGAAGGGGTCATATAGTTATTGGAATGCCCATGTGGCTGTCACAGCCTCGGAGCGGCGGCTGACGAGCTACCCCCTTCGTGTGCGCTGGGTCTCCAGGGCAGCTTCCCCCCGTCGGCCTCTGGGTCCCGGTGTGCAGGTGGTGCTGTTGCCGGCGGTTCCCCGGTCTGTGGGCGCCGCCATTACGCCCAGCGTCCACGTGGAGGCGGTGGGACGGTGACGCAATCACTGCAATCACTGCTCCACCCCCGCCAATGAGAGGAGAGCGGGAAGTTTAAAAGGAGATGCCGGGCAATGCTCCGGCGCCTGAGTATCGTCGCTACACTAGCTTCCCCCAGGCTCACGCTGCAGCTCTCTGTGCTCCAGTGTTTCCAGTTTCACAGCGTGTCTCTCAGCTCTCTGTGTTCCAGTGCTTTCTACATCACAGTGTGTTGCCCTGCGTTCACCAGTCATCACTCATTTCTTCATTCAGAGTTCTTCAGCATCATTCACCAGTCATCACTCAATTCTTCATTCAGAGTTCTTCAGCATCGTTCACCAGTCATCACTCATTTCTTAATTTAGAGTTCTTCAGGATCGTACACCAGTCATCACTCATTTCTTCATTTAGAGTTCCACAGCATCGCTCACAAGTCATCACTCAGTTCTTTAAGTATTCTTCAGCATCGTTTACCAGTCATCATTAATTTCTTCACTCAGTGTTCCTCAGCATCGTTCATCAGTCATCACTCATTTCTTCATTCAGAGTTCTTCAGCATCGCTCACAAGTCATCACTCATCTCTTTAAGTGTTCTTCAGCATCGTTCTCCAGTCATCATCCATTTCTTAATTTAGTGTTTCTCAGCATCATTCTCAAGCATTAGTTACTTGTAAAGCTGCATGAGGAAGACCTGCATCTGTCCGTCTCTTTTTCGACCCAGCTACGGTTCCTCTTCTCGACCATCGGAAGAATCCCCGAGTACTCAACTCCCTCATCCTAGGTCTGTGACAGTGGCTTCCAATATGTTGGCCAAACAAAACGGAAACTTAAAGTCAGAATAGCCAAACATATTTATAATATAAAACGTGGTCTAAAAACTCACAGTGTTTCTGCACATTTTCTAGAAAAACACAACCAAGACCCGAAAAAGGCTTATCTTCATAGGAATCCAACTTGTAACCCCCCATTGGAGAGGAGAAAATCTAGTAAAGACTTTGACACTCAACGAAACTAAATGGATATACAAATTAAAAACAATAGAACCAGAAGCACTAAATATTAATATATAGAATTGAAGGGTGTGGTATGGCTGACCGGCGGTCAGGAGACTGCCGGTCAGCATACCGACGCTGGGATCCCGGCAGCATACCGACGCCAGGATCCCGGCGGGGAGGGGCGAGTGCAGCAAGCCCCTTGCGGGCTTGCTGTGCGCGCAATGCTGTGGGCTCGGTGGCGACCTGCGGTCGCTGCGGTTTCTAGTCCCACTCTATTTGTGTCGTGGACACCCACGAGTGGAAATAGTTCCTGTTGGTCGGCATGCCGACCGTCGGGATAGCGAGGGGGCGGGGTGTTGGTCGAGGTCATGTGACCGTCGGTCTACCGACCGCTGGTCACATTAATACCACCCGAATTGAAAGTATTTCTGTAATTTCTTCAAAAGCTTCATCATGAAGAAGAAAGACTATATATAAAAGCTTCATCATGAAGATCAATAGGATCAAGTACTCAAAAATACTACAAGAAAATAACAAAAAGACTACACCTTTCATTAAACATCCTAGTGACATTTGGTGGACCCCTTTGTTCTAAGTAAGCATTCGTTACCTCTCATACCAAGAAATAAAGACACGGAGACTTGAATTTGGCAGAAAAATTGCTAGCTATTTATTTGACCCTAACCATAGCAAACCTGTAAATGAAAAACTTTTGTTAAGATGCCGAAACAGCCGGCATATGGTGGCAGAAAAAAGAACGGCTCTATTAAACTGACGCTAACCTTAAAATTGCTAAAATCAAAACCATCTTAATTTAAATACAAACTATCAAAACGGTAATAGGTGCTAGCTCCACCCCCACAATGACTTCCCACCCGGAGGGGTGCCCATTCCGCTGCCGACCGGTCGGGTGGTCGAGCGGCCAATAAGTCGATGGAGGTGAGTGCACCTAAACCAAATCAAACTGTAAATCACTACAGCTTACCATACAACTACAAACTGCCGTTCTTTTCCGCCAATAAATAGCCAACAATTCAATGCCAATGCACTCCGTGCCAGAACCTCTACCAAACAGGGTGGGAGGACGGGAAGGCAATTTCACCAACCAGAGAGAGACAAAATGGCCTATCCTTCCCTATATATACTAACCCTCCCCTTTTTCCAAGGGCTGTACTTTCCTCCCAGCTAGGTCCACCCCTCACAAGATGTTTAACTCATTCCTTTCCTATGCTGTCAATTCTCTCTCCTAAACATCCTAGTGACATTTGGTGGACCCCTTCATTCTAAGTAAGCATTCGTTACCTCTCATACCAAGAAATAAAGACACGGAGACTTGAATTTGGCAGAAAAATTGCTAGCTATTTATTTGACCCTAACCATAGCAAACCTGTAAATGAAAAACTTTTGTTAAGATGCCGAAACAGCCGGCATATGGTGGCAGAAAAAAGAACGGCTCTATTAAACTGACGCTAACCTTAAAATAGCTAAAATCAAAACCATCTTAATTTAAATACAAACTATCAAAACGGTAATAGGTGCTAGCTCCACCCCCACAATGACTTCCCACCCGGAGGGGTGCCCATTCCGCTGCCTCCCGGTCGGGTGGTCGAGCGGCCAATAAGTCGATGGAGGTGAGTGCACCTAAACCAAATCAAACTGTAAATCACTACAGCTTACCATACAACTACAAACTGCCGTTCTTTTCCGCCAACAGCGAAAGACTCCGCCCCAGAGTCTTCGCACCGCCACCATAACCTCACCCTAACTCCTGCAACACTAGGAACAGATCCTACAGGAAAAACATCATCCCCTCATTGGATAGATGCACACCATCAGGCCGAAAAAGGTGACTGTCTCGGAACCGAATCCTAGGGTGGCGAACTACCTTGCCTCCGTGGGACAGCACCCACTTCGCCACCGCCCCATTCACCTTCTTTCTGGCCTCATCAATTACGCGACCGTCCGTCACACCTCGCCAACTCAACCTTGGCACCATCAATGAGAACACCAATATGCAATTGGTCCATGCCGCGGCCACACTTGCCAGATCCTGTATCATGGCCCACCGCAACTCCAAAGATGTCCTCTTCCCCAGGTCGTTGCCACCTAGATGGACAACCAATACTCTAGGAACTCCATGCTTGCTGGCCTGACTGACTAGTCTACTCCTCAGATCTTTCCACATCATTCCTCGCCAACCAAGCCATCTAACTCCCTGAGCCCTAGGAAACCGCTGAGCCCCAGCCGAGGCTAAAAACTTTGCGGCCCAAAAAACATACGAGTGGCCCACCACCCAAACAGTCAAGTCATCAGCAAACCAACCTGAAGAGGAGGAAAAGGGGGTAAAATTGGTTACTAAATATCTAAACCATAATTCAGTAAGTGCATTAACCTGAAGGATCTGCCAAAAAGATAAAATTTTGTTTCCGAATATTGCAGAAATCTCGGCCTAGCCGATCTGCACGAGCTTCGAGCCAATTTGAAGCATAACATGAACACACGAATGGGTAAATTGAAAACAAATTTAAGAAAATAAAATGGGGGGGGGGAGGTAAAAAAGGGGTAAAACATGTAAGAACTCAGCTGGAGGTGAAAGCGTAAAGACCTGCTGAGGGACTCTGATTAGAACAGATTAGCCAAATTGTGGATTAGAATTCAGTCCATCAAGTCAGGCAAAAATTCGCAAAATAACTCCAGACCCCCGCTGCCGGCTCATGCCCGCAACGGCGAGTAGCTAATCCCTGAGTAGGATAAAAGGGGGGAAAGACAAACACACGCACAACACCATAACGTACTGAACTGTACAACATGACTGAACAACTGTAATTAAACAACAAACTACGCGCGAGCCAACATCTCATGCAACGGGGCGAATATACCGTCTGTAACTTGACGACTTCCATCGCCCCACCGCCTGGACCTCGGCCATGGAAAATCCCGCCGCCGCAGCCGACGTCGCAGCCCCTATGCGGAAGGAATGCGTCCCGAACGCAGCGGGTGGAAGGCCCAAGCTCGCAAGACAGCGACCCAGCATCCAACGAAATTGATACTTCGTCACCGGCAGCCCGTCATAATGCAGCAACCATGACCCCCGACCGCCGGGCCGTACTGCCGCATACTGCACTGCCAAACTTACTGGGCAAATGCTCTCATCCAGTGCCGGAACCAAGGTGACCCAACGACCTCTCCCCACTTGGTCCGTCTTAGAGCGACGCAATCTGCAAAGCAAAGACCTCTCACCCACCACCACGTCCCCGATCAGCATGCGCGAATCTGCTCGCTTAGAAGGCGCCACCAATTCCGAAACCCTAAAGGCCCCGTGGTAAGCCATTGAGAACGCCAAACTGAACAACAGCGACTCAAACATGGACGATGCGACACCTCCTACCGCCCTGATGACAGCCGGCAACAAGGCCGCATCAAAGGGCCGCCTCCTATCCAGCGGCGTCGGCGCGACTCGCGCCCATCCCTTCATCGCCTTCAGCAGAATCCCACTTTTCGTCACGTCGGGGACGCCCTTTATTTTGCTGAAAAACGAAATGCCAGCCAAGTACCGGGATACCACCGCTCAGGACCTACCCGAAACATACAGCTGCCAAATAAAAGAAAGCATCATCCGATGCCCGCTCTTACCTTGTGAATTCCGTCCTTGAACAAACTCCTCCCACTCGCTCCAAGCTTGCCTGTAAGCCTTAAGCGTGGTTGGCGCGACTGACCGCAACGCTAGACCCTCCAGTCCGGCCCGATCACCTGCCAAACATAACCGGGACAATGAAAACCATGCTCGTCGGCCTCGGGTGCCAACAAACAAAATCTTTCCCACTGCCCTCGTGATAACGCGTCAGCAATTCCGTTCTCTAGCCCCGGCACGTGCTGCGCTCGGAACCACACGTTCCGACATAGGCATGTCAACAGCAACTGCCCTAGCACCCGCAGAACGACCAGCGACTTCGCCCTCTGGTTATTAATCGCATGCACCACACCCAGATTATCACATCTAAACAAGATGCTGCGATGAGCCAGCCGATCGCCCCATACCTCCAGCGCCACCATAATGGGGAAAAGCTCCAGAAGCAAAAGGTCCTTAGTGAAACCTTCGCGATGCCATTCCGCCGGCCACGAGGCCGCGCACCAAGATCCCTCCAGATAGCAACCGAATCCAGAGGCACCCGCTGCGTCGGTGAACAACTGCAACCTAGCGCTGTCCACCATTGGGGCCTGCCATATACACACCCCGTTGAAGTCCTCCAGGAACGAGGCCCATACGGCCAAATCCCTCTTGATCTCTGAGGACAAACGCACGAAATGGTGTGGTCTGGCACACCCCGCAGTCGCCCTTTCTAGCTTCCGGCAGAAAACCCTGCCCATCGGGATTACCCGACAAGCAAAGTTCAACATGCCCAGCAAGGACTGCGCCTGCCGCAGTGTGACCTTACGCCACCCTTTAAACAGGCAAATAGCGTCGCAGAGCCTCACTACCTTGTCCCGAGGAAGCCGACACGATCCTGCCACCGTGTCGATCTCAATCCCCAAAAAGGACAAACAGGAGGACGGGCCCTCTGTTTTATCCTCGGCCACAGGAACGCCGAAGTGGAAAAACAGCGCTCGGATGATGAAAAGCAAGTCGCCGCACCGTGGTGATTTTGCCGGACCAGCGCACAGGAAGTCATCGAGGTAATGGGCGACCCCGTGACCCCCTGACGAAGACTCCACGCACCAATGTAGAAACGTGCTAAAACGCTCGAAAAATGAGCATGAAACGGAACATCCCATCTGCAAACATTTGTCGATGAAATACTCCGCTCCAATCCGGAAACCCATAAAACGGAATGAGTCCGGATGTAATGGCAGCAACCGAAAAGCTGGCTCAACATCAATCTTTGCCATGAGGGCCCTGGTCCTGTAACTGCGGACCATCTCCAACGCTTCGTCAAACGACTGATACACCACCGAGCAATGAGCCGGCGGTATTGCGTCGTTGACCGACGCCCCCGACGGGTAAGAAAGATGCTGAATGAGCCGGAAAGCGCCTGGAGTCTTCTTGGGAACCACCCCCACTGGAGATATGACCAAATCATCCACCGGGGGCGATAGAAACGGTCCCTCCATCCTGCCAAACCTGACCTCCTTATCCACTTTCTCCCTCAATACTAACGGCAAGGCTCGGGCAGACTGGAGGTTCCGCTGGGCCCGCACGGACACCTCGCTCGCAACCGGCAAGCGAAACCCAAACTGAAAACCGGAAAACAAAAATTGTGCATCCTCCCTATTCGGATACAAATCCAACCACCGGCCCATAGGCTCCAATTTAATTGGTGTTGGCGCTCTGCAGAGCGCTCCCGCCCGCGGCTTGTCTAGGGTAAGTTTGCTTACCCCGGGCACCCTGTCGACTGCCTTTGAAGCAGGAGGAGGCAGGGTGGGATCCGCCACACTGCAGGCACGAGTGTCGAAAACGACACTGCTTGCCGAAGGAACACGCCGCGTTGTTAAACGCGAAACATTTTCCTTTTGCGGCGGCTCGCCCCCCTGCGCGGACGGCCGACCTACCTGGCTTGGTTAATCCGCCTTTCCGCGCCGGACCCTTGGGCGGACGACCCTGCGCGGTGCCCGTCCGCCCCCGCCTTCCGGGGCTCCTCAGCCTGTTGCGAAGCCCGAGTGACCTTGAGCCAGAACTCAACGTCCTTGCACCCAAAGTCCATGACCTGCAAACCGTCCTGCTTCTCTCTGAATTCCTGGTCGTACCTACGCCACTCCGATCCCGAAGACGTGCGCTGCATGTCGTGCACTAGATGCAGGTACCGAATTATGTTCATGTGCTCGTTTGGCCTGTCCTCCGAGTAACACGCCGCGAAGACCCAAAAACCGGCCAACCAATTATCGAAGGTACGGAATGCCTCCGCCCCTATACCCTTCTTTGCGGCCGCCGCCTTATACTCCTTCTTCGCGTCCCTGGTCAAGACGAACACATCAACGAAGTCCCCTCTGCGAATCTTCCTGCGGCAGCTATCTCGCAGCCCCCGCATGACGGCAGTGTAGTCGCAGCGCACGACCCTGGGCAAATCGCGGCGCTTCTTGGCCCTACGAGCTTCCTCGCTAAGCCGCTTGCGCCTCTTCCGCCTCTTCTGCTGGCCCGCTGCCCTCTTGGCGAATTTCGTCGCCCGCTTCCTTGCCCTAGTCGTGCTACTGACTGCGGACACCTGCGACGACAGAGAAGACGAAGAGGAGGAAAAGGAAGAGCTACTAGAACTAGAGCTCGTGGAGGAACCCGATACCGACTGCACCACCTCACATGATGCCGCCGACCCCGACATGGAATCCTCCGGCGTGGCCAAATCGACGTCTTCCTCTTCGTATTCTGCCATCTCAACTTCCCCGAGATCCCCTGTAACAGAGAAAGAAGCGGAGGACCCAGCCAGCACTCGCGGCGCATGCCGAGCCCTACGCGAGGGGGGGGGTTGCCGCCGAGCACCCCAGTGCGTCCTGCCCCGGACCCTGTTCCAATTCTGCGGCGGCCGCCCCGAGCTCCCGGCAGGCGCGTGCCACTCGCTGCGCCGCTGCAGCCCTCCGACCACCGGACCCGCCTGCCACCGCAGGTTCACCGGAACTAGCAGTCGCCCTCGGGGCGGCAGTCGCGGCTAACGGCCCTAAAGCCTCCACCACAGTGGCCAGGGCCGATGCCAGCGCTCCGGAGGGGTCGCGACCCCCCCAAAACGAGGCATCGGGCCCCGAGGGACCCCCCGCCGGGGCCCGCGCGCGACCACGCGCCCGCCGCCCGACAGGCGGCAACCGGGCACCCAACGCCTGCTGCCCCGGTGGGAAGACGGGGGCGCCCCTGTCGGCGCCCGCGCTGTCCTCACTCTCCACCTCCAAGAACGCCCCCTCCCCCTGCGAATCGGAACTATCTCCCGCCGCTAGGGGGGAGACGCCCCGAGAATAAGCTGCGCGCGCCGCAGCCCTGTCCCCCCTCCTCCCCCGCGGGCCGCTATATTCCGGCCCCAGGGGAGTAATTAGGGGAGACCGAGAAACCCGGGGCGCAGCTGCGCGCGCCCGCGCGCGCACTGCGCCGCTCGCAGTGGGCACGGGCGCGCGCGCCCCATCACCGTGTGCAGCTGCACTCCGGTGCTCATTCCCTATTGCCACCTGTGCCTCCCGCCTGCCCACTAAAGCCGCCCTGCCTCTCCTGTCCCCCCGGCCCCGCCGGACTCCGATGCCGGGGAGTTAACTGATTTGAAAAGAGGGACAATGGGGCTGCGCACGTCCCACTGTTCTCCGTCACAGCTCCCCCGCCAGCCGCACTGAACATACCCGCCGCGCGAGGCCCCGAAGCAAGCCCCGCGCTGCGGGCCACCGACCCCCGTCCGGCCTCCACCCCCCGCCTGGCACTCAGCTCCGGCCGCGGCAAGGGGGAAGAGACAGGGGCCGCCTGTGCAGCAGCCGCTGAGCGCCCGCGGGCGCCGGACACCGCCGCTTCGTCAGGCGCTCCCGGAGGCGAGGGCTGATGCCCGTCTACCTCCGGGCGGCCTGACTGGATCTCCGGACTACCCCGCCGCCCGCGCCCGCCCGGCAAAGCCGGCCTGGACCCCAACGGCGAGGCCGACCTGATCCGCCTAGCTGCGCTCCTGCCCGCGCCCGTGGAGGCCGCGGGGGACGGAGCCCCGTCCCCCAGGCCTGCCATCCCTTCCCCCGGCCCAGCTCCACCGCCAGAAGCACGGTATCGAGCTGGGGTCCCGGCGGAACGGCGAGGGCGGGAAGCCATAGCAGCCAAAAGGAAGGGAGAGCAATTAAATGCAAAGCACGAGTTGTATACAAAATATGGGGAGCTCTGCACTGCAGCACTCACCCAGACTAGGCAATTTCACCAACCAGAGAGAGACAAAATGGCCTATCCTTCCCTATATATACTAACCCTCCCCTTTTTCCAAGGGCTGTACTTTCCTCCCAGCTAGGTCCACCCCTCACAAGATGTTTAACTCATTCCTTTCCTATGCTGTCAATTCTCTCTCCTTATAGAGAAAAAGTATATTCATAACTTAGCATGCATATTTCAACTACCCGTACTACAGCCGCAGCCAAGACAACAGCGCTAGATGGCGCTTGCAGGGTAAGATAGGGGGAGCTTAGGCACCAGCCCAGACGGGCACATAATGGACTAAAGCATATTGCCTTACTTCACAAAAAAACTTCTTTAAAAAAGCTTTTTACATTTGTTTGTGCTCATAATTTTTTTTTCCTATTTTCTGCTTTTACTTACTATTTATTATTTATCTTGATTTCATTCTATTCTAAACCTTTTTCATTCCTAACACCTCCCCCCTTTCCCCATACTACAAACGGTGTTTGTCTCAAACCCTAACTCAGAGCCGTAACTAGACTTTTTGGTGCTCTGTGCCAGAGAGAGAATTGGTGCTCCTCCCCTCCCCCTATTTTTCCAATATTGACCTAAGGCGCATGCATCATGGGGAAGGGGCATGACAAGATTGATCGCAGAGAAAGCCCATGGTATGATGCCCCTTCCCTCCTTACATATATATTTATAGACCACTGCAAAAAAATGGTTTTGGACGCAAATCCTCTTTATACCACATTTATGACCTTAACCAGTGATGTGCGGTGGGGTGAGCTTATTGATATTCAGTTACAACACCCATTATTAAATAACACATTTCAATATACTGCCACACCCAGGATTCAAACCTATAACCTGTTGAATTCTAATCAAACACCCTACTCATTGAGCTATTTGATCCTGCATAAGAACTATGAACACTATATGAGGCTACTGGTACTTTGTAAAAATATAATCAGCATTGCAATTGAGCAGATCTATGTAGTGTGCAGCCACACATCCAATCTCTTCCAGCCACACACTACATAGATCTGCTCAGCTGCAATGCTGATCATTATTTCACAAAGTACAAGGTAAGCTTCAAATAGTTAGAATTCTCTAGGTAAGAATTATTAGATACCTTTCTATGCAAGGGCAGATATAAAGATGGCTGCCGCACATGATACCTTGTGAGGGTGGAATACACAACCCTTGGAAGATATTACCCAAAATGCCTACACCAATCCTGCATTGTGCTTTCTGTGTGCTCAATGTTTTCTTGTATGTCTGTGTTGATTATCTATTGCTGTATTACTGAAATCTTCTGTATTATGTGCATTTTTGATGTCTGTAAAGCGCCTTGAGTCCTGTTGGAGAAAGAGCGCTATATAAATAAAATTATAATTATTATTATTATTATAATTATTATAATTATTATTATTATTATTATTATTATTATAATATCATCTCAATAATAGAGTGTCTGACTGCAATGCCACAGGCAATGGGTTAGAATCCTGGGTATGTAAGGATCTTGAAATGTAATATAGGACAGTGTGACTGAATAACAAAGAAATCTCAAGTTGAGTTCATGAATGTTGTATAGGTATTAGCGACAGAAGGAGTCAGGGTAGGAGACAGGGGCAGTCAGGAGATGCTGGGCTTCAAAAAGGGGGGATGCTGCAAATAAAAGTAATTAAAACAGATAATTGCCAAGTGGGGCCAATGGCGCCCTCTACCTTGCGGCGCTATGTGCGGTGCCCCCTCCGCACACAACTAGTTACGGCCCTGCCCTAACACCTACACAAACTCATCGCTCATAATCTCCCATTTTTTCTGGTATATTGCCAGGTCGACGTGGCTTGCTGTGCGGTGTGAAAGGGTCAGTCCCGAATTCCCGGGTCGCCTGACCGAGTAATTCAACCCGGTAATAAAGAAGGGATAGTCTCTGGCTATTACCGGATCAGGTGCAATGTGAAAGGGTTTCCTGGGTCATTTCGACCTGGGACCCGTTCACTGCATAGGGAGAGGCGGCGCAGAGATGATCTAATCTCCTAGCGCCACCTCCGCACACCCGCGTCCGATGACGCCACGGTCCCCGCTCCCGTGTCGGGAAGCCAGTTCTCAGGGTCCAATGCCGGGTCGCACCCGGGAAGGACCCGTTTCCAATTCCTGGGTGCATCCCGGCATTAGCGATCTGAAAGCAGAATGACTGATGTATTTTGAAAGTATATTTGCTTACATTTTTCATTAGAATGATGAAAGTGTATACTGTGTACTGTATGTCAGTAGAAGAAAAAAAAAGTAAAATGGCTTATAAAAAAATAACTCATGATTAATTAGTTAGTTTTCTTTTGTTAGTTTGATTTTATTACTTTTAAATTACAGATGTCATGACAACTTGCCACATCTGGAAATTCCCCACATTTCATAAACTGAAGTGGTAAAACAGATTGTGAATTTTGCCACAAAACCCTTAAAGTAATCCTTGATAAAGCATCAACAAAATAAAAATATCTCTAGGATCTGAATGCACTCCCTGACCTCAGCTCTCTGGTTCTGGGCCCGCTTCAGAAGTGGATGTGTATAGGCAAACCAGGGGGAGTTTCCAGTTGCCTGGAAACCTCCCCCTTCCACAAAGTCTGGAGAGAGGCCACTACATGCAATATAAAGGAGCATTGCATATGCCCAGTGGCAGCAGATTTTCATACCAAGTTTGCTGTGTGTGTGTCTTCGGATCTGAGTGCTCATTCAATGCACTATGAAAGAGGGCCTAATTCAGAGCTGATCGTAGATGTGCGAAAAAATGCATATCTACGATCAAAATCTCTGATATGTGGGAGGACGCCTAGCACAGGGCTAGTCCGCCCCCCACATGCCAGGCCCTATTCCTCCCCCCCCCCCCTGCAGAGGTGCAAAAGCATTGCACAGTGGCAATGCTTTCGCACCTGATAAGGCTCTTCCTGCCTACGCAGCCTAGCTGTGAAGGCAGGCGGCTACCTGCCATGTTTTTGGTCACAGCGGCCGCGTGTGATGTCATGCAGCCGCTGCAGCCCACCCTGCAATCAGTCCGGATACGCCTGCATTGTCCGGACCGTGCCCCCCACGCCATCAGCACATCCCCTCCCGCCCCTCGAATGCCTCTGCCTGATTTACATTTCACGGTGTGCATATGCGCAGTGCGGATGCTGTGGGTGCATACACCTCACGGAGCTTCAGCCTCTGATCGCTATTGCTGCAACAACCAGGGCCAATATTTTCTAATATTCGTGTTTGTGTCGGTTTGTGTAGTGTTTAAACTCGTCTTGTATCGGGTGCATTTTCATGCAACTTTTTGAAACTATATATGCCAAGTTACGAAGCAGTCAACTTTATGGTTTTCGTGTTTTCCGATGTCGATGCCAGTCGGTTTTTTTTGGCACATTTGCGGCCGTCATTGTCATTTGTGTGCGTGTTTTTGTTGTGTTTGCTGGGGTTTTTTCTAAGTTAAACGCGGCAGGGTTTTTTTTTTTCCCTCGGCCGCATTTTCACTTTTAGTTTCGTTTTTCATCCCCGTTCGTGATTGGTTGTGTTTCAGATGGTAGGAGTGTCTGTGCCCAACCATATAAATACGCCCCAAACCGTCCGCACCTCGTGGGTTTAGTTAGTGGTGAGGAGTTTTTTGGTCGATTTCTGAGTGTAGTATTGTGTTTGAAAGTAGTCTTGTCATTCTTGTAGTCTTGTTTTTTGTGGTTTTGTCTAATTTTTGGTCCAAGTATTTTTTATTTATAGTCCCTTGTCAGTGTTGTGTGTGTGTGTGTGTGTGTGTGTGTGTGTGTGTGTGTGTGTGTGTGTGTGTGTGTGTGTGATTTGTGCAGTGGTAGTGGAGGAGTGTCTTGTTTGTCTTTTTATTTTTCTGTGTTAAGTGTTTAGACACACAATTATGTGTGACTCAGAGGTGGGTGAGGTGGAGGGTGTGAGTGAGGGGGAGGAGGTCGGTCAGGTGGAGGAGGTAAGTGTGAGTGAGGTTAGTGAGGTGGAGGAGGTGGGTGAGGTTGCTGCAGCAGCCTCAAGTGACAGTGATAGTGACAGTCAGAGTGCTCCGCAGCCACGCACCACTACTAAGACTGGGCGGAATGTCAAGTTTAGTTATGCAGAAAATGTGGCATTGGTGCGTGAGCTGATGAAGTATCAGCGGCAGCTATTTGGGCCTGAGTCCGCCAAGGTGCCAACACGGAGGAAGACGGTGTTGTGGGCAAAAGTTGTTGCTGCTGTCAATAGTGAGGGGGTGGTCAAGCGGACGGAGGACACGTGCCGCAAACGGTACTATGACATAAAGCGACGTGTCAAGTCCAAAATGGCCAAGGAGGCGAAGTCGGCTAGAAAAACCGGTGGTGGCCAGCCCTATATTGCAAGATATCTGGAGTATGAGGAGCCCATGCGGAGTGTAATACCTCCTGAAGTAGTCTCTGCAACCCATGTCCGGGATTCAGATAGGCCCAGGAAGAATGGTGAGCATGTGTATTTGCATTAACATTCTATGTTTTGTTTTTTGTTTTTTTTCCGAATGTGTGTCATGTGACGTTGCATATTACTCCCATCTTCAAGTGTGTGTCAGCAAATACATTGTTTTTGGTAATGTTTTCTACAAAAGCCAATGTAACATCTTACTTTATTGTATGTCATGTGTTTTTTAACGCTATATTTCCCATGTGTAGTTTGGACTTGGTGTGTCATTGAATTGTCCAGCAATAATGTATTCCTTTTGCACATTTTTAAGTTTTTCATTTGGACTATGGCCCTCATTCCGAGTTGTTCGCTCGGTATTTTTCATCGCATCGCAGTGAAAATCCGCTTAGTACGCATGCGCAATGTTCGCACTGCGACTGCGCCAAGTAACTTTACTATGAAGAAAGTAATTTTACTCACGGCTTTTTCTTCGCTCCGGCGATCGTAATGTGATTGACAGGAAATGGGTGTTACTGGGCGGAAACACGGCGTTTCAGGGGCGTGTGGCTGAAAACGCTACCGTTTCCGGAAAAAACGCAGGAGTGGCCGGAGAAACGGTGGGAGTGCCTGGGCGAACGCTGGGTGTGTTTGTGACATCAACCAGGAACGACAAGCACTGAAATGATCGCACAGGCAGAGTAAGTCTGGAGCTACTCTGAAACTGCTAAGTAGTTAGTAATCGCATTATTGCGAATACATCGGTCGCAATTTTAAGAAGCTAAGATTCACTCCCAGTAGGCGGCGGCTTAGCGTGTGTAACTCTGCTAAATTCGCCTTGCGACCGATCAACTCGGAATGAGGGCCTATGTTTTATATTTAGGTTATCCATGTTAGAGGCTGGAGTAGTGGAAAGTGGTTTGGAAACCACTTACATGTGTAATGTCATTATTACTGAATGTAATATTTTTTTTAAAATAACCCACTATTTGTTTGTTCAGTTTAAGTCTGTATTTGTACCCTGACACAACACTGCAGTCTCATTTTTTTTTTTTGTGGTTTTATTTTTGATTGCCTCATATAGTGGTAATGTGTGTTTGGATTGCCACATCACAGAGCAATTTCTATATTGCATATGTATTATTTTTCCTTTCATTACAAAATGGTTGTTAGTGTATGTATTTTGACTTGTGTCCTATGTCTGTGTCCTGTACATGTTTTCCTGTGTTGCACTTTCCATTGGCCCTCATTCCGAGTTGATCGGTCGCAAGGCGAATTTAGCAGAGTTACACACGCTAAGCCGCCGCCTACTGGGAGTGAATCTTAGCTTCTTAAAATTGCGACCGATGTATTCGCAATATTGCGATTACTAACTACTTAGCAGTTTCAGAGTAGCTTCAGACTTACTCTGCCTGTGCGATCAGTTCAGTGCTTGTCGTTCCTGGTTGACGTCACAAACACACCCAGCGTTCGCCCAGGCACTCCCACCGTTTCTCCGGCCACTCCTGCGTTTTTTCCGGAAACGGTAGCGTTTTCAGCCACACGCCCCTGAAACGCCGTGTTTCCGCCCAGTAACACCCATTTCCTGTCAATCACATTACGATCGCCGGAGCGATGAAAAAGCCGTGAGTAAAAATACTTTCTTCATAGTAAAGTTACTTGGCGCAGTCGCAGTGCGAACATTGCGCATGCGTACTAAGCGGATTTTCACTGCGATGCGATGAAAAATACCGAGCGAACAACTCGGAATGAGGGCCATAGTGCATATGGCTATTGGACAATCTTTATTGTTTTATGTAATGGTTTTTTGGTTTACGGCCCTTATGTTTTTTTAAAGAAAAAAACAAGCATTTTTTAAAGAATTAATGTTTATAAGCATAATGGGTGGATGTATCAACAATAGCATGAATACTAGTGATGAGCACCGGAAATTTTTCGGGTTTTGTGTTTTGGTTTTGGGTTCGGTTCCGCGGCCGTGTTTTGGGTTCGAACGCGTTTTGGCAAAACCTCACCGAATTTTTTTTGTCGGATTCGGGTGTGTTTTGGATTCGGGTGTTTTTTTCAAAAAACCCTAAAAAACAGCTTAAATCATAGAATTTGGGGGTCATTTTGATCCCAAAGTATTATTAACCTCAATAACCATAATTTCCACTCATTTCCAGTCTATTCTGAATACCTCACACCTCACAATATTATTTTTAGTCCTAAAATTTGCACCGAGGTCGCTGGATGACTAAGCTAAGCGACCCTAGTGGCCGACACAAACACCTGGCCCATCTAGGAGTGGCACTGCAGTGTCACGCAGGATGTCCCTTCCAAAAAACCCTCCCCAAACAGCACATGACACAAAGAAAAAAAGAGGCGCAATGAGGTAGCTGTGTGAGTAAGCTAAGCGACCCTAGTGGCCGACACAAACACCTGGCCCATCTAGGAGTGGCACTGCAGTGTCACGCAGGATGTCCCTTCCAAAAAACCCTCCCCAAACAGCACATGACGCAAAGAAAAAAAGAGGCGCAATGAGGTAGCTGTGTGAGTAAGCTAAGCGACCCTAGTGGCCGACACAAACACCTGGCCCATCTAGGAGTGGCACTGCAGTGTCACGCAGGATGTCCCTTCCAAAAAACCCTCCCCAAACAGCACATGACGCAAAGAAAAAAAGAGGCGCAATGAGGTAGCTGTGTGAGTAAGATAAGCGACCCTAGTGGCCGACACAAACACCTGGCCCATCTAGGAGTGGCACTGCAGTGTCACGCAGGATGTCCCTTCCAAAAAACCCTCCCCAAACAGCACATGACGCAAAGAAAAAAAGAGGCGCAATGAGGTAGCTGTGTGAGTAAGATAAGCGACCCTAGTGGCCGACACAAACACCGGGCCCATCTAGGAGTGGCACTGCAGTGGCACGCAGGATGTCCCTTCCAAAAAACCCTCCCCAAACAGCACATGACGCAAAGAAAAAAAGAGGCGCAATGAGGTAGCTGTGTGAGTAAGCTAAGCGGCCCTAGTGGCCGACACAAACACCTGGCCCATCTAGGAGTGGCACTGCAGTGTCACGCAGGATGTCCCTTCCAAAAAACCCTCCCCAAACAGCACATGACGCAAAGAAAAAAAGAGGCGCAATGAGGTAGCTGTGTGAGTAAGCTAAGCGACCCTAGTGGCCGACACAAACACCTGGCCCATCTAGGAGTGGCACTGCAGTGTCACGCAGGATGTCCCTTCCAAAAAACCCTCCCCAAACAGCACATGACGCAAAGAAAAAAAGAGGCGCAATGAGGTAGCTGTGTGAGTAAGCTAAGCGACCCTAGTGGCCGACACAAACACCTGGCCCATCTAGGAGTGGCACTGCAGTGTCACGCAGGATGTCCCTTCCAAAAAACCCTCCCCAAACAGCACATGACGCAAAGAAAAAAAGAGGCGCAATGAGGTAGCTGTGTGAGTAAGATAAGCGACCCTAGTGGCCGACACAAACACCTGGCCCATCTAGGAGTGGCACTGCAGTGTCACGCAGGATGTCCCTTCCAAAAAACCCTCCCCAAACAGCACATGACGCAAAGAAAAAAAGAGGCGCAATGAGGTAGCTGTGTGAGTAAGCTAAGCGACCCTAGTGGCCGACACAAACACCGGGCCCATCTAGGAGTGGCACTGCAATGTCACGCAGGATGTCCCTTCCAAAAAACCCTCCCCAAACAGCACATGACGCAAAAAATTAAATTAAGAAAAATTAATTAATTAAATTAAGAAAAATTAAAGAAAAAAGAGGTGCAAGATGGAATTGTCCTTGGGCCCTCCCACCCACCCTTATGTTGTATAAACAGGACATGCACACTTTAACCAACCCATCATTTCAGTGACAGGGTCTGCCACACGACTGTGACTGAAATGACGGGTTGGTTTGGACCCCCACCAAAAAAGAAGCAATTAATCGCTCCTTGCACAAACTGGCTCTACAGAGGCACGATCTCCACCTCATCATCATCCTCCGATATATCACCGTGTACATCCCCCTCCTCACAGATTATCAATTCGTCCCCACTGGAATCCACCATCTCAGCTCCCTGTGTACTTTGTGGAGGCAATTGCTGCTGGTGAATGTCTCCACGGAGGAATTGATTATAATTCATTTTAATGAACATCATCTTCTCCACATTTTCTGGATGTAACCTCGTACGCCGATTGCTGACAAGGTGAGCGGCGGCACTAAACACTCTTTCGGAGTACACACTTGTGGGAGGGCAACTTAGGTAGAATAAAGCCAGTTTGTGCAAGGGCCTCCAAATTGCCTCTTTTTCCTGCCAGTATAAGTACGGACTGTGTGACGTGCCTACTTGGATGCGGTCACTCATATAATCCTCCACCATTCTTTCAATGGTGAGAGAATCATATGCAGTGACAGTAGACGACATGTCCGTAATCGTTGTCAGGTCCTTCAGTCCGGACCAGATGTCAGCATCAGCAGTCGCTCCAGACTGCCCTGCATCACCGCCAGCGGGTGGGCTCGGAATTCTGAGCCTTTTCCTCGCACCCCCAGTTGCGGGAGAATGTGAAGGAGGAGATGTTGACAGGTCGCGTTCCGCTTGACTTGACAATTTTGTCACCAGCAGGTCTTTGAACCCCAGCAGACTTGTGTCTGCCGGAAAGAGAGATCCAAGGTAGGCTTTAAATCTAGGATCGAGCACGGTGGCCAAAATGTAGTGCTCTGATTTCAACAGATTGACCACCCGTGAATCCTTGTTAAGCGAATTAAGGGCTCCATCCACAAGTCCCACATACCTAGCGGAATCGCTCCGTGTTAGCTCCTCCTTCAATGTCTCCAGCATCTTCTGCAAAAGCCTGATGAGGGGAATGACCTGACTCAGGCTGGCAGTGTCTGAACTGACTTCACGTGTGGCAAGTTCAAAGGGCATCAGAACCTTGCACAATGTTGAAATCATTCTCCACTGCGCTTGAGACAGGTGCATTCCACCTCCTATATCGTGCTTAATTGCATAGGCTTGAATGGCCTTTTGCTGCTCCTCCAACCTCTGAAGCATATAGAGGGTTGAATTCCACCTCGTTACCACTTCTTGCTTCAGATGATGGCAGGGCAGGTTCAGTTGTTTTTGGTGGTGCTCCAGTCTTCTGTACGTGGTGCCTGTACGCCGAAAGTGTCCCGCAATTCTTCTGGCCACCGACAGCATCTCTTGCACGCCCCTGTCGTTTTTTAAAAAATTCTGCACCACCAAATTCAAGGTATGTGCAAAACATGGGACGTGCTGGAATTTGCCCATATTTAATGCACACACAATATTGCTGGCGTTGTCCGATGCCACAAATCCACAGGAGAGTCCAATTGGGGTAAGCCATTCCGCGATGATCTTCCTCAGTTGCCGTAAGAGGTTTTCAGCTGTGTGCGTATTCTGGAAAGCGGTGATACAAAGCGTAGCCTGCCTAGGAAAGAGTTGGCGTTTGCGAGATGCTGCTACTGGTGCCGCCGCTGCTGTTCTTGCGGCGGGAGTCCATACATCTACCCAGTGGGCTGTCACAGTCATATAGTCCTGACCCTGCCCTGCTCCACTTGTCCACATGTCCGTGGTTAAGTGGACATTGGGTACAACTGCATTTTTTAGGACACTGGTGAGTCTTTTTCTGACGTCCGTGTACATTATCGGTATCGCCTGCCTAGAGAAGTGGAACCTAGATGGTATTTGGTAACGGGGGCACACTACCTCAAGAAATTGTCTAGTTCCCTGTGAACTAACGGAGGATACCGGACGCACGTCTAACACCAACATAGTTGTCAAGGCCTCAGTTATCCACTTTGCAGCAGGATGACTGCTGTGATATTTCAACTTCCTCGCAAAGGACTGTTGGACAGTCAATTGCTTACTGGAAGTAGTACAAGTGGGCTTACGACTTCTCCTCTGGGATGACCATCGACTCCCAGCAGCAACAACAGCAGCGCCAGCAGCAGTAGGCGTTACACGCAAGGATGCATCGGAGGAATCCCAGGCAGGAGAGGAATCGTCAGAATTGCCAGTGACATGGCCTGCAGGACTATTGGCATTCCTGGGGAAGGAGGAAATTGACACTGAGGGAGTTGGTGGGGTGGTTTGCGTGAGCTTGGTTACAAGAGGAAGGGATTTACTGGTCAGTGGACTGCTTCCGCTGTCACCCAAAGTTTTTGAACTTGTCACTGACTTATTATGAATGCGCTGCAGGTGACGTATAAGGGAGGATGTTCCGAGGTGGTTAACGTCCTTACC